>NC_056748.1:760983745-761051245 GCF_019279795.1 Protopterus annectens | reverse complement strand
TTACTTAAGTAACATAGGACTTTCAGTGTATAAAGCAACATGTGCTGATTAGTCCTGGTCCCTGGCCGTAACTCTCAACTGTCCAGACTTTTGCAGAATGTCCTGATTTTCACCTCATAAAATATGTGGTTTTCTGGCAAATCAGTAATGACTAAACTCATTAAATAATGACAGACATTTGTATGTTTCAGACTTCATTGCCTTCAGAAAATGAAAAATACAAACCCTGTTATTCTAGGAACATTCGAAGTATAAACTTTAGAATAGCAATATTTAAAACATGTCCTTATTTTTGGGCTTTTGACTCCATTATTTTAGGCTTTGTCCAGATTTCTTGTTCTAAGAGGTTGAGAAGTATGCCCTCTGAAACTGCTTTCATGAGAGAGAGAGGGAGACATATGTTACCATTTTTCAATGACCAAAAAGAGACTAGTAATATAAATTTGGATGGTGTGAGTGGCTCATCCTCACAGTGGGAATGTAAGGGTGCCTGCTGCCCGCCCCCCCCAGAAACACTTACATTTCAGTGAGCCTGATCATCAAGAAGTTTAATCTTCCATGAAAGGAGTAACTACAATACATGCTTTAACTCACTCATGGGTCCCCTGAAATTTTCCGTGGTATTATCCAGGTTAGACTCATTAGGTGTGATATATAATTATCAACCATAAGATGGGTAAAGCCAGTCTAACACCAGATAGGATAGGATAATTTAAAGCACCAAAAGTGAAGTTAGCTTGGCTTAAAATGGTCCAGAAGGGCAGCTAAGCTAGTATTACCTATGGACATATGAATCCTCTATAGTATAGTGTATATAATGTACATTCTCACTCATTATTTTTAATTTCTTTTATCTTTGGTTTATTAAATAGAATTAAATTCATGACATATTTAGCCTATGATATTTTAGAAATGTTTCCTGTTTTCTTCCTCATGAAGGATGCGGAATAGATGTAGCAGATCCATATGAGGTTTTACAGTCACACAGTCTTGTAAATGACTTCAAGCAAGGAATTCCTTCTTTTACTCCATCACCAGTTCCAGCTGAATGAAAGTCCAACAGGACTGTAAAAGAATGGCTCTAATTACAAGTAAATTGGAGATAAGAATCATTACAAATGGCTATGTGACACAGTTTACAAATAAATCAAAACCAGGGCCATATTTATACATGCCAATTCAGAAAGATACTTGGGCTTTCACACATCCTCAGAACTTCTGACCAGTCCTTTCATAAAAACTTAAAATGTATGCTAATCCAGCTGCTTCCCAATCTTCTAGAAGTAAGAAAAGCAATATCTAATCTTAGACAAAGGCCTTCAAAACTAGAATCCAATGATGAAAACTAAAGAATTTTTGAATTCCCACACTTCAAATCCTGTTTTCTGTAGTCAATAAAAATTCCTGCAGAGACACACTGGATATGGAACATATGTACAATAGAAATAACATAACAAAACTTCATACAAAATATATGAGACTCAAGATGAGGATGAACCACATCCAGTATATGAGGCTTTCCTGTCTGGTGTGGCCTCAGTGGTCAGGATATAGATAACTAGTCTCAATATTTGCTTATTCGTGATCCAACCATGCACCAGTCTTCCCGTACCTAACTTTGCCATCTAGAGGCACTTTCTCAACATCAGCTTCTGAGAGCTACTCAGAACTAAATGTCAGTTTACATCAGATTCAGTCAGGAGCAAATCACACATCTAGTCAAGGTCAGTGAACCGACTTAAATGCTGGTTTCATATGAAAGGCACCATTTCTTTGGGAAAAGAATAGGTCAGAAGAACATAATGGCTTCCTTCCATAAGACAGTCACAGAAATCAACAATCAGCAGTGACCTCCTATTTCAAACAAATTAGGACAGAAAATACAATAGTTTTATGATGTATCGACAAGCAGTGGTTGAAGAAAGAAACATAGCATTGTGTTTGGCAGATAACCAGTGAAAGTGTAATGAACAATTCTGATCAGGCTGTACCTTCATGTGGTAGATCTTCTTGTACCTTCGAGAAGTGTATCTGCCAACAGAGCAACGTTCTTTAATGGATTTTATGACAGACTCATATTTAAGTTATATGGACAAATGGACAGCATAGACATTTTCCATATATCAGAATTCTAGAAGACTCTACAGGAGACTAGTGTCTCAGAAGTCACTCATCTACCATAACTTTGTTCTTAAATAAATAGTTAGAATGTCTGGAAGAAACTCTCAGTTCTCATCTCAACAGCAGTTTCACATATGGAGTTCCTCCTATTTAACCAACCCTAAAAAATGGTCTTTGCAGTAAATATAGACCCTGTTTGCCCATCTTACCTTGTTCTAGATGGCTGAGTTAACTATGCTTTGCTTTCTCAATGGAAAATGAAAGATAAACCTCTTTTGCTCTGTAAATATAAAATTACAAGAAGTTAAAGTATTACAATTCAGTCTTAAATCATTAAGTTGACATGCCTGAAACTTGCCATCCTATTTTTTTACGGTTCTTCACTTTCATCAATGATTCTGTAAAAAAAAAAAAAATTACAAATAAAAAAAAAGTTCAGCTCAGTTCTGGCTAATTCTGCAATACGTTAGTTATGTGGCTTGCAGGAATGGCTTATCCTTTTATATTTTTCCAGTGCTCACTTGTATGCTATGTCCGGCTGCATGTTTTTAGGTATTTAGCTGTCTGCTAATATGGCTGTTAAGATAACAGGGCTACTACATAAAAGGTTGTGCCATAGCCCTTTATCTGAGTTTGGGATTTGAACCTCTTTTTCTAATAAATTAACATTACATCATTTTAGACTTATAGTTCCAGCAGTTATGAAATTTGTGAAAAATACTGTTTCTTCAGCAGTCATGTCATCTACATGTATATTGTAACTATTAAATATATCCTTTTATATAACCTTTCATTTAGGCAGTGTCATTTAGGATCCCTCCTTTTAGATGAACAGAGGTTGAAAATCAGAGTCACTGCCCACAAATTGAACAAACCACAATGCGGCTGGTGATTTACTTAGCAAGCTGATGGATGTGAAATTCACAAACATAATTGCACATTTGCCAGCTGGCATTCAGTGCAAACAGAAAAAGATTAATAGCATTCCATTCTTTTCATTCTGTCCACACTTAGTGGTTTACAGAGGACAATGCTTAGGAATGCACATTGTACATGGCAGGGTACAAGGCAGGCTGGCTCTGTATACTATGATCGTGTTAAGTATTTAAAAAGGGCACATACCAGAACACCATGTTCACCCTGTGTATTAATAATGCTGCAGGCAGTCCAGGATACATACTTAAAAAAACAGGATCCACAGCAGTGTAGCCTGTGGTCCTGTATAGTAGGAGTATTATATGTAGAAGGGAATGAGTAAACTACAATGTATTGCAGGTTAGGAACACAGTATGTTAAAAGCATTCAAAGTGCTGACTGATTTAAAGAGGACACAAAAAATTCCACCTTATGTTAAATGCATATTAATGGCACCATACCTGCAGTGCTGCAGGAAATCTTTACTGTTTTATAAAGATGTACACTGTTGTAGCTTGTAAGCCCTAAACTGGAAGAACACATAATGCTGAGAATGCATAGGAAGAATGCACTCTGTAACACAATATGACTAACTAGTGGGTGTCCTAACCCAGTAAGCAGAGAGATAAACAAACAAACATACATAAATAAGCGGTACTTGTGTATTATCGCAACCAGATTTTCGCGGTAATGCTAGTTGCTTTGGTTTACATTGAAAAACACTAATACAGTCTTGTAAACTTCAACAACATATTTTCTGTAATGTTTGTAAGGTTTAACAATGTTTACTATTAAATTCACTGACAAAATGAGTCTTGAAAATAGGTTTCCCATGTTACCACCAGCATGTCATGTCAGCTAAAATTGCCCCATACTGCTTTATATGCGTTCCTTTTCTCATGCCATCAAAAGTTGTCAAAGCTTTAGTTCAACTTTTCTACACTGAAATCAGTACAACAGCAACTGAGCAATCCACATCTTCTCAAGCTTTGTATGCAGAAAAACAGTACAAGACCAACTAAACAATCCCTGTCTCTAAAGTCGTATCACATACTTAGAAAAAAACAAATGAAAACGGGCATTGCAGTAAAACTACAAGCATCAGCATATAAAATCAAAGCAGAACTTTGCACTTCTAACAAAGTTTATTAAACAACCTTTCATTATTTTGTTTGAAACTTACTTGGTACTTCACATAAATGAAATCGCATGTCTCCGATTTACTGTATACTGTATGAAAATGACCAATAAATACTTTACCTATATTACGTTCATGTGTCCAGTTTCTTCTTTTCTTCAAAAGTATTCAGTTTACATATGGTAAACTGGAAGAATAATCCTTCTGACTGGTGTCCCATTTCTTATTTTAAGTAGCAACTCCAAAAATAAAAAACTAAAGCAGAAAGATAAATCTGGAAAAGACCTTACACATTGTACGCTAAGTCCCACAGTGCTTTCAGGCCAATATACATACACATGCAACCACTCTTAGTGCTGAAATCAATGCTAGATGTTTTTACAGCACGTACATTGTATCGCAAAATCTGTTTGCGATAAGCATAATCTCGTGTTTGTGTGTATGTGTGTGTGTGTGTGTGTGGGTATGTGTGTGGGGGTCTACTTCAACAGTTGAAACCCCATATCATCAAAGTTGAGATTGTCAAGATGAGAATATCAAAATCCCAATTCAGTGAACCACTGGAACAACTTATAAAGTGCTGATTTCCCACAGGGTCATTCAACTCTTAAATACTGTCACAGTGCTGTGGAATTAATGTTGACAAATACACATACTATATATGTAGTCAATCTCTGCCCCCTTACAAAATATTGTTGCTGCATGTTTTGCACATGATAATGGCTACTCCCTTGAATCCTGGTTCATGACCCCATGCACAACCTTGAAACTTGTCATACATGTGATATTATTGAGTATGTGGCTTTAGTGATGAAGGCTTGGTTTTGTTGCTTGGATATGTCTGGAATATCTCTACAGTACTCTCCAGAAACAGTCAGCAAGATGCTTGCAGCACATGCCGTGCTTTAACATGACTATGCACAATTAGCATTGTCATCTTAACTATGTAGATGTGTCACACCATCTGTGAGACAATGAAGCAGAAGGTGACAACAGCTTTCAGGAGCAGTATAATATATCATTAATAAGGCACACTGTGATCACCATGATAGCTGCCTCAGGAGGTGCATGCATTCATGCTTCCACTCCTGCACAACCACCTGACCCAGCGGCATACCTTCTTACAGTGTGGGCACACTAGTCTCTTCATGTCGTCAGTGATACACCTGCATTCCTAAAGGTATCATTACTACAGTAAGCCAAGTTGCCTCCCTACCCCCAGGATGGGCAAGCCAGCATTTATCACTCATTTTCATACTCCCTCACCTGATCCCTCCAGTACCTGAGTCAAATATTGGTCATCTGGGGTTCATTTGGATGTTATCCCCCTGCATTAGAGGGATGGGTAAGTGACAGTCTTGGTTTTAGTAAACATGATTCATGTAGTGTTCTTATCAGACAATTCTGGCCTGTACATGGTCTGCTTCCACAACCCAGGAGGAAGGGTGTTGTGAGTCACAGTCCTTAACAGCTGCACAGGAGCCAAGTGGCACAATAACACAAGACTGTTAACACAAACTTGTTACTGGAAACAAATCACAGGGGTGACACATGGGGGTTGCATTAGGGAAGAATAAATAGTGTGAAGGATGAATTCTTCCTGTAAGGGAGTTTGGATGTCACTGTGTGACCTTGACATGCTGGCAGTTTGCCAGTGAAAGGGGATAGGGTTCAAAACCTCTCATTACAGGGATGATGTGCGATTTTATGACCTGGACGTAAACTGAGCCCACTGCAGTGGGGTTCTACTCAAGGAGGTTGGTAGTCATTGCCACCCATGAGAAGGAGTGACAGGTCTACTGACAGCTTCAGACTCATCTGTTTAGTGTCCTCCCTTTAAATGTCCATAGACATGTCCACCCTATGTGATTACCCTACCCTGGCCAGAGACAACACTGCTAGTCTAGTCTAGTCAGACATGGTGTTTCTGATGATTAAGATAAGTTCTTTCATTTCTTTGTACTGTTAAAATGTCAGATTGTTTGACTGATATACTTCAGAAGATATAAAGTATGCCCTGATCATATGCTGTGATCAGAGACAGAGTTTGCATAGCTAAAATGGAAATCTTCCCATTTGCTGACAGAAGGAAGTACAGCTTCTCTTGACAAGCTATGTTGATGAAGGAAGGACAGTAGTCCAAAGCGAGTGCTGGTTGATATCAGCTCACATTACTGAAATGGCTTTTGTAATGTGTTTGTCTTTTTCCTTTGGATCTACATATGCTAGTACAGCTACAGCAATATCTCTGACAGTTACTGCATAACATTAAGGCTAAAAACTACTAACGTTGCTTCTTGTTGCCTAGGGTTTGATTCCCTTTGCATTCTCACAAAGGTCCATGTGGATCAGCACTTTACGCTATTTATAAATACAAATGCAAAGTACCAAGTAAATGTTTAATTTTAATTTTTTTTCAGTAGAGGAACTACTGAGCATGCTTGAGAGGACAAGAAACAAGAAAGTGATGGTGTGTATTAGTCTTTAATAACAGACAGGCACCCAAAGGGTTTTAGTCATGGTTTTACACATGACTTTATTTTTCCATAGATTGCTTTATATGTGCAGATAGATGTTAGTACCCCCAATGTCTGTGTGAGCACTTGAGGGACTGAGTCCACACACTTTGGCCTTTTGTTTCTTTGATAGCCTTTCTTAAGAATTGTTTGTGGATTTGTAGGGTTGTTGTGCATTTGGCTGGAATCCCCAGATATTCTAAATCACAGTGTGATAAAATACATGGGTGGTGCATGGGATTATTATAGAAGATGCAGTTTCTATATCCTACACCCTCATCTGTGAGTAATTAATATTAAGAGGCAAGTTCAATATAGAGACTATTGCTTCTGTAGGCATCAAGGGACACATGTATTAACTTAATAAGCTGACATACACTGAACATGATTGTGGCAGTATTGCTCGGCAGTCCTTGGAGAAGTCCTGTTCATTACATGATTGCCAAAGCAAGTTGTACTAAACAAGGGACTCAATTGGAAGAAGTAGTCGGGGTGAAGGAGCTTCCTAAAACTAAAAAGTCCTAATTATTAATTTCTGCTTACTCTGTTGAGACGTATGCTATAATCAGAGAAGCAGCATAAGAAGGGTGGGAGGTTAGCATAATGGTTAAGGTATTTACCTTACAAACACAAGGTGCAGGGTTTGATTCTCACAGGGGGTAACTGGATAGGCTTAAAATAGCCCACAAGGGTAGTTAACCTAGTACTAACCTATGAACAACCTATGAAGATGCAAGACTAGATTTCAAGGGATTGCAAGTGGAGAAAATTTGTTTACAATGTCTTCAAATGCTTAACTGTATTTCAGTATCTGTTTATGTTGTAATCAAGTATAAGGTGCGCTGCTGACTTTCACAGGAATGTATTTGTTTTGTGTACCATCTGATGTAATACTTTTGGAAAGGAAGAAATGTACCCAAAGTTTAAACATGTCTTGATTGTCGCTGCTGCATGTTGCATTTAATAGACTTCTTTACATGTGTATTATTGGTTTTCTTTTGAATTTGAACTATATATAACAAAACAGTACAAAAGATCAGTTACGTGAGTTGACTTGTCAAATGAAGGGAAGGTTTGTTACATTTGATAATTTTGTATATTTTAATGACAGTCTACTCTAATTTGAGGTTAATGACTGTAGCAGTCTGTTCTTTTATAAATGTTTTATTTTGTATGAAATTGCTCTGCACATTTATGAGCAATAAGAAAAATAGTTTACCGAAAAGTGCTCATGAGTTCAGTTTGCATACAGAGTAGGATGAGGAGTATCTCTCAGAGCAAAAAGGGAAAGTTGAATGGCAGCTGGTGCTGCACCATTATAGGTAGCAGTGGCAGAAGAAGATTTTATGTAACACGTACAGGATAGTCCTGCTTGTATCTAGAGCTACAATTTGAGGAATTCCATTGTAAGGAGAGTACAATCTATATTTAGTGTAGGATAAAGTTAAGATGATTGAGTTATGGATATATATTTGGTGTAGAACAAAGCTGGGTGATTGAGTAATTAAAATGTCCATCACCAAGAAATGGAGATTTCTTTTCTCAGCTGAAGTACAGGAGCAGGGATGAAATGAGACTTACATGAAATAGTAGAGGGAAGCATTGCAGATCCTAAAAAGTAAAAGAAGGGGAGCAATTATACCACTGCACTTGCCCATGTTTCCTTAGGGCATAGTGATCCTAAAAAGTAAAAGAAGGGGAGTGATTACACCACTGCACTTGCCTATGGATGTTAAGGGCATAGCTGTAAAAAATGGTCTTCAGACAACAAATATACAGTAGTGGTAGGGTATCAATCATTATGAGAGTTAGTATTTGGAACAATGAGATTTAAGTAACTACAGCAAAAGGACATGGGTAGTCAGTAGTAATAGGATTCATCTAAATGAGGTATGTCTACAAGAAACAAAAGAGGGTCAAAAATAGGCAATCAGACTAGACAATGAAATATCCTAGAGGCAGATTCCTTACTTGGTAGAGGTAAAAGAAGTGTGGGTATTCTAGTCAAAAAGATAAGAAGAGAAGTAATGCAGGTGATACAGAGTAGAAGATAGGGAGTGATCAGATGTGACAGACAGCATTGTTTAAATGTTAGGGTCAGTTTATAATTCCATCACTGATGAGAATGGTAATTTACATGATTTTTTAAAAAAATGTATTTATTTATGGGTCCCTACAGGTCCCACGCAGTATCCCATGTTATGAAAAGGCTACAGAGCTCCATGTAGAAATGTATTACTGGCAGAGAGCAGACCACTGTTATTTCACTGAAAAGATTATAAGTGAAGCTTAACTGCTATGCAACATGCATATTTGGAGGGACTGACATGAAAGAACATGAAATGAGAATGCAGGCAGATAAGAGGACGAGGTTTAGACAAACAGCTTTGCATATACATCTCAAAAAAGGCTGTGTATGAATGAGATGTGTGTGTGCATGTGTGTTTGTGTGTGTGTGTGTGTGTGTGTGTGTGTGTGTGTGTGTGTGTGTGTGTGTGTGTGTGTGTGTGCTGTATGTGTGTTTGTTTCACTACTAAAACCTAAATTGCAAAAACCCAAAATACCACACCAAAAACAAATACCTGAAACACAAGTGTGAAACATGGTAAACATTTTTTACATAGAGTTTTGTGGATTTTCAAACCCAAACCTTTCTATTTTTCAGAAAAAAATTAATAAACAAGGCCCTTATTCAAGATGGAGGCAATGACAAAGGACGATATGAGAAGGTATCCTTTATTAATCTTATTTATTTGTTCGCTAAAAGGATAGGTGGTCTGATATAATGAACCTATCCAGTTTTAATCATGACTTGGTATTTGTATCATTCACAGATAATAGTGAACACGTTTAGAAGTCATCTTTGAGTACAGCAAGTTTTAAGACAGAGGTTGAATTAATGATGCACAGGCAAGCTCAATATACTCTTAACAATGAATAGCAGAATGCAGGTTGCTTAACTAAATATTAAAGCTTAAAAAACAATGCAGGTTGTTTAACTAAGCATTAAAGCTTAAAAATAGTTCAGTATTTGTTTACTTTTTACTTATCACTGAGATAAATTTCACATATGCTTCTATGTTGTAATAAGAAATACAGTTGTCAGTTACAAAGAAAAGTTGAATTTATCTGAAAATAATTTGATGTGTAACTGCTTCTTTGTTGTATTCATTCTGATACTAATTTTAAGTCAGAATGAGACTATTTCATTTCATGCGTTTTGATAATAATGCCCATTGGTATTTTAAGTTTAACAATTGTCATCCAGAGATAAATGAGAAATTGTTACTAGTTTTCATGTTGTTGACATTGAGAAACTATGATTATTGCTTTCCTAATGAATAAAGTAAAGCATGCTGGCAAACAACCTGAATGTGTTTCTGCTTGTAAACCTGTATCGGTATGACTAAATACTAATGAGAAACAAAGTCAATTTTATAGCTTTTCTAAATTACAAGCTTGCAGTTTTGTGACACCTAACAAACACATGTAAACCTGACTAGCAGTATGTCAGCTACATATAAGCTCCCTCATTAGGATTGCTTCTGTAAGGAGAAGAAAACACAGTGGCCTTGTTAAAGCACTTCAGTGCATAAATTGTTACACAGCGGCATTTGGCATTGCTTTGGCACTCCACAAACTATTCTGTCATTAAATAATACATGAAGTGAAAATTCACTGCAAGGTGAGTGCATTGTATTTATCTCTGGGCCTTTTCATTATCTTGTGATTACTGAGTGAAGCATATTAATTTAATTGGCTTATTGTCAACTGAATGCAGTACATTCAGGTCTTTTTGATTTCCACAGCAAAGGAGAATGAAATATATTAATTGGAGCAAAATTTTTTATTTAGTTTTCCTTTTTTTTTTCTTTTTTCTTTTTCTTTCTTTCTTTCTGAGTGATGCATACATATTACTAATCAGGTGTGGGATTTCTATAGAAAAACAACTGAAGAGAGTTATACCAAGATTTGATATTTTATCTCATTTTTTTTTCTATCTTTCTTTGTCTCTCTCTTCTTTTTTAACCAAAGCACTGACTTTAACTACATACAGCAATTGCCGCCATTGTTTCTTATGTAAAGTTCCTGGAAGTCATTGCATTCCATACAAATAACACATCTATAAATCCCTAATACTGACTCCCTGCCCAGCATGATATTTTGTGACTCCTTGAGAGATACATAAGTGTATCAATGAAACATCTATGCCAATATATCCACTCTGGATAATGACAGATAAATAACCAGATTCAGTGTCTTTCAGTATACATACACAGGCACTGAGATTTCATACAAAGCTACGTTTTATTTGAAGTGTAAGCTATGGTCATTATCTGTTGGACAGAGTACTGGAGGAATACTTTATAGCGAGGTCATGATGACAATGCTTGATGTTAATGACATATTGTTAGAGTTGGTAGTGGGTTCACTCCAGAACAAGAAAACACTACGTGCTCTTGGGGTTCAAGACTTTTACAAAGGAAAACAAATCTTTTATTTTCCATGAGCAGAGAGCACTTTCTCCTCTGTGCTCCATCCCATGCTTGGAGTTGCAATTACATACTCAACTCTGAGGTCAATTCATCTCACTGGAAAATACATTTGTCTCATTACAGAGGTAAAACACTACTGGAGAAAGTGCCCCCCCCCATACACACAAGTATATGTAAACTAGAAATATGTTTTCTACCAAATTGCACAGTCTTCAAACAGTCCTCAATCTGGAAGAAAACATTCTTTAATCCCTTATACCCAAGTGAGGACCTGAATAATTTGCTTTTGAAGTTGTGTTTGACTAGTACATGGGTTTGCTAACAAAATCTTCTTGAATCATTAGAAATGTTTGCACTTGTCACTTTATAGTTGTGCCCTCTGATGTCAGTTATAATGTCTGGAATCCTTGCAGTACTGGATCGTACTCTTGAACCATTGTGCCAAAATTAGACTGTATGCCCTCATGTTTTATGAAAAAAAGTCTCTTGCTTTTCAACAATTTAAACAACGTTAAAAAAATTATGCAATGATATGCCATTCCAAACAAATATAATGTAGGTAGGATATATCAGTAAGAAAGGACTGCAGCTAGACTGATTATGTGTTTTAGAAATAAAATATGATAATAAATAAACTTTTCAAACATGATAGCTTTAGCCACAAAATGATTTTGCTCCATATCGTTTCCAGTCTCTACATATCTTTCTTGATTTATGAATTTCTAACTATTTATCCATTTTGCACATTTCTTTATTCACATTGTACTTAATTGCTATTTCCTGAGGTTATACCAAGTAGTAATATAATATTTATTTAAAACAAATAGACCAGACTATTCACAGACATAGCACATTGTCTCATAAATGGTCTATGCACTATCTGGTAGCTTGCCATATTTCCACTAGCACACAGACTGACAATTTATAAACATGAGGTGCACTATTTTGCCATATAGTGAATGGTCAGTCTCTGTAATGGAATATTACGTCCAACGTCAGTACACATAAGCAATACCTGTACCCCAACTCTGGCCAACACCCGGCACTGCCTTGCGCCTATATGGATCCGGTTTTGTTATTAGCATCACCAACTGGCAGATAGGGTGGAGTATGGACAAACAGTCACTGTAGGAGGACATAGAAGCAGCTCTGTGTATTACCCTGCAAGACCGAAATGGCAGCTAGACAACAAAGATGTACAGTACTCAGTGTATCTTAAAAGAGTGAGCAAACAGATGGTTACTACAGTTACTACTTTCCCTGCCTCCCTTACAGGTCCTGTGTCATACTGTTATTGTGTGATATGTGGATACTATCCACAGTGTTGCTATCAACAAACCTCCCACTCCACAAGGGGGCACTGCAACACTGTGCTTCTTATGGAAATCCATTCTTGGCAATGTCTGTTCCCTCCACAGCTATGATTTGCTGTCATGCTAAACAGTGACTCATAAAAGTTTTAGGCTCAGTCTGGCATGCTAGCAGAATATGAGCTATTTGCATATTATGGTAATGAGGGAATGTAGTACTACAGAAGCTCCAGTTGGTGGGAGTCAGTGACATCTCTGTGTTGGTGCAAGGAATATTTGGTTGTGGCAATGTATTTGGATACAGTGCATACACTATTGAGGTGTACCTTTGCGTCCCTTTCTTTTTAATGTCACATCTGCAGAATGTCATTCCAAGAAATGAGACAGCTATTGCTCAGATATTTTATTAGTGCATCTTGATTTCTTGGATTTTCCATACTAGAGAGCTGCAATACAGTCAGTGCATCTCATCTGTGCTTGCACTACTATAACTCCCTAGCTCTAAGACACTGTGCTGTACACTGGTTTTCCAGTCACTTACTGTGCTGCATATCATCATTTGCATAACAACTGTGCACCTAAACTACTCTAGCTATGCAGCTATTCTACTGTAGTAAAACATGTGTAACTTCAGTTTCATGGGATTGACATGGGTTTTGTGTCTATTGTAGTGAATAGGTTGCAAGTCTACCTGGGTAAAGCAGACAATATAAAAAAAAAAAAACATAATGACCATAGAAAACTTTATAGAAGGGAAGTGATTTGTCATGCAATTTCCATACTGAGACAAAGACTGGTTTTATGTTTTGATTTAAACATTAGTTTTCTAAAACTGATGAATGAAAGTAATGATTAGAAAACAATGGTTAAGACATGTCTTACTTCTGAAGCAGGATGTCTTTGTTTTTCTGACAACAGTACAGGGAAGTATGCAGTTCAAAACAGGAGAATTGCCATTTGGTGAAAAGTAACCTCAGAGTTGGCATATGTAAATAGCAGGGGATGAGGATGTGCAAGCTCCCACATGGTGGGTGCAGGGGGACATTCCCCCATGCAAAAACATTCCCTTTCCCCAATGACCTATTCACACTGGCTACCTTAGAGTCAGACCCAAAACCCTCACCCAGTGCCTTTCCCACCAGTTACCAAAGTCCAAAAAAAAAAAAAAAAAAAAACAGGAGATAAAATTGATAAATAAAATATTGGCTGCAACTGCCTGCAATAAGACAAAGACATTACATTAATATATTTAATTAACATACCACCGCCAGGGCACTGACAACAATGGACTTGGACTTCAATTCACAGACTCTTGACTTTAAAGTTAAATTATTAAACAACCAAACAACAAAGTTCAGTTCACTCACTTTAGTCTTGACTGATTTAGGAGGGAAGGAGGTCTGGATTATATATCAGAAGAAAAAGCGCGGGAGCCCAGCAACGGCTTTTAACTGGCATTTTTTTTTTTTTTTTTACACGTGACCTGCCACTAAACCTGGCCTGACCAGACTGAATTATTAAGTCAGTCAGGCAGGGGGGAGGCAGACCAACTGCACCTATTTACCCTTTCCTTCACTGTACTGCGACGTGCAATCTCATCTCGATATATATAACTGTCACCGTGGACTTCCTCTTTTAGTCTGGGATGGGATTGCTGTCTGGTTAGTGATTTACTTGTCTTTGTGCATTGTACTTGATGATTTTCCTAGTCTTATGCACTTAGGCAAATAAAACTAAGAAAATCATCAAGCAAGCACAATGCATATGATGATGGGAAGGCGATCTCGGAGTGAGTCACCGGAGATTGTAAAATGCAAGTTTCCCACTCCCAGTCCCCAAGTCCCAGAATTTGAAGTTGAATGGAAGTCCAGCCCCCACACAAGTGTCAGTCAAAGAAGCCAGCAGGCTGGCAGCAGCAGAGGCAGACTGCAACATTTTCTCCCTCATGTTTTTTTTTTTTTTTTTATTATTATTTGTGTTTACATGAACCACCGAGAGGAATTCCACCAACTTAAAAACAAATAACACAAAACCAAAGTGAAACGGAGAAGCTCACGATCATATAATTCGACCACATTATTAACTTATACATGATAAGTTAATAAAGTGGCCGACTTGTATGGTCATGAGCTTCTCAGTTTCACTTTGGTTTTGTGTAGTTATTATTTGTGATAACTAGGGAGGAGTACTGATCACCGACACCAACGGGCATGGACTTTTGTCTGGTTAATCTAGCTCCTTTTTAGAAGATGAGGGAACATCAGATATTTTGGTTTGTGAGCCGCAGAGAACTGCATGCAGCCCACGGACGATGTTTTGCACAGCCCTGACTTAAATAATTGACAGGAAAGGGCCTAGCAGACAGCCCTGATGTACAGACCTGATCACTGGATCTGAGATATAAGTCACTTCACACATGTCAACATATTTAGATGCCACGTATGTGATGCACTGGACTACTCACTCGGTGATATTGGTGTTGAATAAATACCTCAGTGTTCATTTGTGTTAAATGCCTTGGGCTTATCAAGTGCAATAACATTTATTTATTTATTTACGTTTGTCAACTGGGTAGTGTCCGACTGGGCCAGCTGTCCCATTTTCAGCAGAGACCTGGGGAGATAAGCTCCAAAACAATTAGATTAACAGAAAAAGAAAAACAGACATAGATGACAAAGATAGCTGGATAAAATATACAATTATGCTAATTCAAGTATAACGTTAAGTAAAACAAAGAGTTTAAATGCGTGCAGTAAAATTTAACAACAGTAGCAACAAAATATACAATGATGTTAATGCAAGTATACATTTAAGTAAGCAAAATGTGTTTGAATGCATGGAGTAAAACTTAAACTATTGTAGCAACAAGTAGACTGAAGTTTAGCAAGTATTTATTATTTTTTCAGCAGAATGAGATTGAGAGACTATAGGCAGGGGTAAGGTTGGAGATATGTATTTAATTGCAGTGAACAGTAGGCAAAGAGCTTAACCAGGGGCAGTACATCAGCATAGCTAGTTTTCTGTGAGATGTTCTTTTAGGAGTAGTTTGAATTTGTGGCTGTCCGGGTTTAGGAGGATGTGCTGAGGGAGTGAGTTCCAGGTATTTTGCAATTTTATTGGAGTAAAGGGAGCCCTCACAGTAGTTGTGTGATTTGGTTACCTTAAGGATTAATTTACCAGAAGATCTGAGTGTTCTGGAGTTGGTGTTTTGTTGAACTAGCTTAATGAGAGCAGGGCAGTTATTAGGATTTTGGATAATAGAGTGGGTGGTGGTAAGTTGGTCGAGTAATAATAGGTTAGGTAGTTCAATCCAGCTGAGTTTAGCAATGGTATTTTTTGTAGGAAAGGTCAGTGGCAGACTTTGCTATTTTATTATAACAGGCTTCTAGGTTGCTTAAGTCAGATTTTTGCAGATTGGTAAGGATTTGGGAACAGTAGAGAAGGGTCGATAGTAGGTGAGATCTGGCTGTGGCTAATCTGGCATTGTTAGTTAGAAATGGCTTTGCCCTCTAGAGAGAGCCACATTTGGAGTGAACTTTTTTGATTGTAAGGG
Source organism: Protopterus annectens (assembly GCF_019279795.1). Taxonomy (NCBI): domain Eukaryota; kingdom Metazoa; phylum Chordata; order Ceratodontiformes; family Protopteridae; genus Protopterus; species Protopterus annectens. Next base: position 761,035,196 of record NC_056748.1, on the reverse strand, counting down.
ATATATATTTATCAAATCATCTACTGTAACCCCTAGGAGTTTAGTATGGCTGACTGGTTCAATTTTTGTGCCATTAGAGGAAAATATAGTAATTGGAAGTCGGTTGCTTTTGGTTTCGTTATTACTAAAAACTCAGTTTTGTTTGGATTGAGTATTAGGTGGTGACTGGAGAAATAGTTTTCTATGTCTTGGAGGGATTTCTGACTATTTTCTTTTAGTTCCTGGGGTGTGGTGGCAGAACACATAAGGGAGGTGTCATCAGCATATTGAATGATAGAGGCAAGCTGAGTGGAGCTAGTGAGGTTATTGGTAAAGATAATGAATAGTAGGGCTCCAAGGATGGATCCTTGGGGTACTCCGAATGAGACATGTAATGGGGAGAGAGTTTGTTTTCCCATTTGGTAGACTGTTGTTGGTTTGAAAGGTAGCTGTGAAACCAGGTAAGTGATGCTGGACTGAAGTTGTATGTAGCTAATTTATTGAGAAGAACTTGATGGGATACAGTATCAAAAACTTTGGACATAACAAGAAAGACAGATATGACAAGTTGGCCTTCATGTTTTTAGGAGGTTTTCAGTATTAGTAAAGGCTAATAGAATAGTATTAGTGCTGTGCTTGGGATGGAAAACATGTTGTGAGTTGGATATAAGGTTGTTCTTCAGGAAGAAGTTAAGGAGTTGCTGATGAATGCACTTTTCTAACAGTTTGGGTAGGGTGGAGAGAATGGCAATGGGTTAGTAGTCTGAAAAGTGTTTAGGAGGCCACCCTTGTGAAGTGAGATGATATTTGATGTCTTCCAGAATAAAGGGACATACTGCTTGGTGATGGGACAATTGATTAAAACAGATATAGTGTAGGAGATAGTGTAGGTGGCTTGGTTTAGAAATTCATTGGGGAGGAGATTGCCAGCAAGTGAACTGGATTTTAGTTTAGTAAGGAGCTTTCTTATGTAGTTGGCTTGAATGGGTTTAATGTGGAATGAGTTGGGGTTGGAAGTTGAAGGGATGGGTACTGTTAGGGATGTAATGGAATTATTACTTATGAGGGAGGTTATTGAGTTAATGAAGTGGGAATTGAAATTTGTTGCTATACAATCTGTGGGATTTGTGGAAGATGGAGATGGTGTTGTGGGCTTTCAGGGTTTAGAAGAGAGTTTATACATTGCCAAAAGTTTGGGGGGGGGGGTTGTTGTGGTATTTTTGTTGGCAAGTTACAAAGTATGATTTTTGTCCTGTTTACTTGTTTCTTACACTGACTTCTTAAATGCCAATAAGATTTGAGGAACTCAAATTTTTTGGAACTTTGGTAGCTTGACCAGGCGCTGTCCCTTAGTTTTAGTAGAGATTTAGTTTTTTTTTTGTAAACCAAGATACTTGTTTAGGTGTGGTTCGTATTTTTCTTATGGGAGCTAGCTTGCTTAATATGTCAAGAAATGTATTATTAAAGTACTATACGGTGGTCTAACTGGAGGTGTTATAAAGGTGACCAGTCACATTGTTGTAGTAAAGAATTGAATGTAGATGGGGAGAAGTTTTTTTTTGTTGTTGCAAATGTAGTGGAATATGGTGTTGTTAGGTGAATGGACATGTTTCCTGAGAAGGAAGGTCGGGGAGTGGTAACTAAGTGAGTGTAGGAGGCAGCCTGATTAGTGACCTAGGTTGAATTTATTGGTTATTATACAATGCGAACTTGACAAAGATGATAAACGTGCATGCTGATTCACCAATTCAAGCAGCTTGCACATTGTAAATCCAAAGTAACCTAACTAAGAAGTCTGGCTGCTAACGTATCATGCAGAGGCAATTTCAAATTAACTAAACCCTGCAAAAACAATTTAGTAGGAAGCAGAAAACATACAAAACCATTCTACAACTGGAAACTCTATTTTACTGTTTTGCTGTGTTTTAAAAATAAAATAAAACAAATACCGAATATCATAAACAAAAGTACTTTAAAAGACCTTACACACATACAATAAATACCCATTAACTGCCCGGCTTCTTAAACTACTTTATTATTCAAAAGCAAATTAACCCTGCAAAAACACCTTATCAGCAATCACAATCCAGACTGCAACTGTTCTACTACCAGCAACTCTGTTTTACAAATAAAACAAATACCCAACATCATAAAAAAAATATATATATATATATATATATATATATATATAGATATATATATCTATCTATCTATCTATCTCTATATATATATATATATATATATATATATATATATATTTATTTATATATATATATATATATATATATATATATATATATATACTGTAAAAAAGACCTTACACGCGCACAATAAACACAAATTAACTGTCGAACTTCCTAACCTACGTTAGTATACAAAAGTAACATAAACCCTGCAAAAACACCTTACTGGCAAACACAATACACATTGCAACTGTTCTACTACTGGAAACTCTGTTTTACATATAAAATAAATACCAAGCACCACAATCCCCTGTTTGATTACATCCCTTCACAAACGTGCACAAGCCTTCTTAAACACAAAGACTATAAATTGAGTAAAAAAAAAAAAATGCCAATATGAGATACCACAGAAAAAAAAATGGAAGTAAACTTCGACCTAACTGATAGTCAAATGGAAGAAATATTTGCCTACATACCAGAAACCATGATGAAACAGTCAACAAGCAAGGAAGTTCTCCAACTTCAAGAACAGGAAGTACTGCAACATAGCAAGTCTGATAGAGAAGACAACAACGTGACAAGTCATACACTTCAGAAAGGTAAAACAACATTTCAAACCTATACTACACAGAAACATAACAAAAGACATGCAGAAAAAACAGCTGAAGAAATAGAAATACTAGAATTGGAAAAAGAAGAAGCAAGTACAAGAAAACAAACACAGTCGGCTATAAACATATTTCAAAACCGGGAAAAACAAAACAAAACTACAGCATTGACTTGCACACTATTGCAATAGAAAACGTAAACACAATACTTAGAGAATTCTAAACTACAGTATGACATACAAAAGGAAAAGAATATGTAATAAATGCATTTCTACCCCTACTTGCAGGACTGAACAGATATATAAACAACCCACCATTAAATAGAAAGATTGACATAATTACAGATATACATCTAACGAATGTAAATAATGTATTTAAATCAGTAATTAAAAATTACAGAAGATAAGGAAAAGATACAGTAGAATGCCACCATCCACTAATACAAGAAATAACACAACTGAGAAACAGCCAAGAAATTTCCCCAAACACAGCGGATGGACTTGTTAAAAAGGTCTGGTTTGATATACAACTATACTTCGCAAGATATGGAAATGAAGGACTATGATACCTCACACAAGACAGTTTTACAATAAAGAAAGATAAAGATGGCACAGAATATGTAACAGAAAATTATAATGAACATACAAAAAAAACACACAGAACATTATGATGTCACAAAACATTTACTAAGAGGATTCATGTTTGAAAACCTCACAGACCCTTTATGTCCTGTAAAAAGTTTCAAAAAATACCTTAAAAAATGCCACTTAATGCAAAAGCATTGTTTCTCCACACAAAAAGACATCCATAACATGTACTGGACAAAATGGAAACATGGTACTCAACACAACCTATGGGAATAAATTATCTTTCAAAAATGTTATCAGAAATTTGCAAACTAGCAAACCTATCGAAAAGATACACAAACCACTCCTTAAAAGCAAAAACAGTAACATTACTCTCACAATCAGGAATGGAAGCACAACAAATAATGACTGTTACAGGATATAAAAGTGAAACATCACTAAGATCCTATTACCAACCATCAGTAGATGAATTCAAAACATAGGGAAAAATAATCTCTTGAACACAACAAGAAACACCAAATAATCCTATAAACGAAGATAATATCAATAATACAACGGACCAAGAAAAAAAAAAGAAACTCCATAACACAGAACATCCATACCTTGAAAATGAATCAGAAAAAACACAAGACAAACAACAAATAATAAACTATGGAATAATAAACATGTACAACATAGAAACCCAACAAAATAAGTAAGTAAATTTATACTTATATATAACTAAAACCATATATATATAATAATATATATATATATATATATATATATATATATATATATATATATATATATGTATATATATTTATTTATTTATTTATTTATATACATAGATATATAAAACTAACTATAAACACATCTCATTACAGGCACTACACTAAGAAGAACTCAAGCCAACATTTGAACATATGTAGTGCCTGTAATGAGACAGAAGCAATATAGAAATATAAAAGAAACTACAACACCAAGACATACCAAAAGCTTTAAAAACTATATTTACTTATATAATTATTTCCTAACATCTCTTGAAAAATTAACAATAACTTGTATTCAAATTAAAAGACAAATAAAATAAACAACAGACATGACATAAAAGTGTGGACTATTTTATCTCACAAAAAAGTGGAAGAATACAAAGTAAAGCAAACAAAAACCTAAATGACAACAAGACAAACATAACACAACACAAAACTAACACCATTGTATAATAGCAAAAACCCATGGCCGAGTGTGGGTAATGCTGGATTTACCCATGGCTGGCTTTGTTTGGTCACTTGGGCTTCACCCTCATGACCAAACCATGCCAACCATGGGTAAATCCAGCATTACCGACTCCCAGCCGTGGGTTATTGCTACAGTATCCAATCTAGTAGAGACTGTTATTTTGGTATGATTATCTATGCGAGTTGGGGAGTTGATGGTTTAAGAGAAATTATAGAGGTTAATGAAGTTGGATGGGCTGTCAGAGGAGAATGTTAGCCAGTCAAGGTTGAAATCACCTAGTATTATTGTCTCCTGGTTGAAGTTAGTAGATGCCTAGTACAGGAGGTTTTTTATGAGGGGTGAGTTTTGTCTGGGGGTAGATAAATAGCTAAGATTATTATTGTTTTTTGGGGGTTGATTTCTAGGCATGAAGATAGTATTTCAGACCTGGGGAGGTTGGGGGGAGCAGTTTAATAGGGTCAGTTTGAGGGAGTTTTTAAAAAATGATTGCAATACCTCCACCCAGTTTGGTGAGCCTATCTCATCTAATGATGCTGAAGCCCTTTGGTGCAATTTCACTGTCTTTTATATGAGGTTTTAACCAAGTCTCAGTTATTACAGCTATATAAGGAGAGTAGAGGGCTAGAGTTGAATGGAATTCACTTATTTTATTGGTAATACTTCTGTGGCTGCAGTTTATGATGAGGAGGTTGGAGTTACTTTTATTAGGGAAGATGGTGTTAAGCATGGGGTTTGTGATGAGATGAGTTGGTGAGTTTAGAGAAGTGGAGAGGGGAGAAGGTGTAGTAGGCAGGTGGATACTGTTTGGACCTGGGTTGGGGTGGATGTCATCCTGGAGTTTGATTGGGTTAGTGTGTGTTGTAGCAAGATTCTAAATTTAGTTATGTGTATGTGGAATTTGTAAGGGGAGAGCAGAGGGGATGGGTCATGGGTATAATTTGTAGAGTAGAGTAAAGTGGTAGAAGTATTAAATAGTTGTGGATCAGTGGGATAGTTAATGCTGGATTGGGAGTATTATATATTTGAAGACAGAGTGGGGCACTAGTGGTGTATGATTTGGTTATTTTGGTAGGAAGTAGTTTGGTGGCCTATATAGAGAAGGAAGAGTAGCCCGATTATTATGGTTAATGATTTTGTTGGAAGTATGGTTGACAGCAGTGAGGTTGGAGTTGTAAGAAGGACTGTATGGGAGTTAGAGGGAAAAAAAACAGTGTAAGAAACTTCTCTGTGTGGAAGATATTCAGTCCATATATTTCTAGTTAATCACTGTATATTAATCAGATCAGACAATAGTAGTAGAAGTAGCAAACTTAAACTCGTCAAGTCAAAACAAAACAAAATAAAAATTATTATAGAAAATATATAATTGTACAGCATTACTAAGTATTCAAAAGTAATCCAAGCAAGGCAAACAGTCTGTTTCCAGTCGGAAATCCTTTATTAAGTACACAGACACGCGATTTAAGTGATCTAAGCAACCTGTGTACTTAATAAAGGATTTTCGACTGGAAACAGACTGCCTGTACAATTATATATTTTCTATTATATTTTTTTGTTTTGTTTTGTTTTGACTTTTGCTACTTATACTACTATTGTCTGATCTGATTAATATATAGTGATTAACTAGAAATATATGGATTGAAAGTCTTCCAAACAGAGAAGTTTCTTACACTATTATGAAACAACAAGGAGTGTAGTATATATAAGCAACAACAAGAACCAACAGTGAGTCCCAGCTCTACCTTCCAAAATGGTAAAATTTATTCAGCTCAAACAAATCTCTCTAGCGCCTCGGCCAACAGCCTTTACAGAGTAAAACAATGAAACTCTTAAAAATTTCAAAATATATACAACATGAAGCAATGAATCAATTATACAATCAAACAATTAAAAAAATATGCTATGCATTTAAAGTCACAGTTTTAAATAAGGCTTTGCCAGTTACATTCTCTATTCATCCCATATGGATGTAAAGTACCATACTTCATAATTAAAATAGATTCTTTCTGTCTCAGTATATTCTTTTGCCGTTCCAAATTATTATAATATAGAGAAACATGTTCCAATATAGTAACTTTTATACAGTCAATATTACCTTGGTGTACAGAATTAAAGTGTTCAGCAACAGGACTATTAGATTTATTATTTCTTACATCTCTGACATGCTCTTTAATTCTATCTGCTAACATTCTCTTAGTTTCACCGATATAGTATTTATTACAAGTACAAAATATAACATAAATTATACCTTTACTCATACAAGAATATCTTGCTCTTGTAGTGAAATTTTTTCCATTTATCTTAACCACCTCAGGCACTATATGCTTACAAACGGAACAATTTCCACAAGGGAAAGTTCCTAAAGCTTTCAAATTATTCAGACTGCTGGTTTTAGGTTTTTTGTAAATACTATGTACTAGAAAATCTTGAATACTTTTACCTTTTTTATATGATATAATTAATTTTGTATCTTTTAGTGAAATAATATCTTTTTTAATAAAATTCCAGTACTTTATAACTAATTTATTGATAATATGTGAAAAATTTGTATGTTTAGTAACGAAAAACATCTTTTCCTCATTAAGTTTATGAATATTATAACTATTATAGTTATGACAATCATAAAATGTTTTAACAACATCATTGTTTTTAAATACCCTACAAAAGCTATTTTTAACATTTACTGGATCATATCCTCTATCAATAAATACTTTAACTACTTTAAGGGCCTCATTATAAGCTAATCTAGTATCAGTATTTAGTCTTTTTATTCTGATGAATTCTCCATAAGGAATAGAAGTCAAAGTATGAGAAGGGTGGCAACTATTGCCCCACATCTTCCAACTGATTTCATCAAACTTTCTGTAAATGCCAGTATGTATCAAATGGCCATTAATACCTTTAAGAGAAATGTCTAAAAAGTTTACCTGGCAGCCTCGTTGTATATCACTAAAACTAATGCCAAATTTATTATTATTCAATTCATGAATGAAATGTGCAGATGCATTAAAGTTATCTTTACAAATGAAAATGAGATCGTCGATAAATCTAAAGTACTTTATGACATTATTTCTAAAGAATTGTTGTCTATACAAAAATTCATTTTCAAACATTCCCATAAATAGGTTTGCATAGGCTGGTGCAAAGGCAGCTCCCATAGCTGTGCCCATTAGTTGTTTATACAAAATGCCATTAAATTCAAAAATGTTATTAGTTAAACAAAATTCAACTAATTCCAATATATAATAAGTTTTAGGACTTTCACCAAAAAAGAATTTTATAGCTTCTAAACCCAACGTATGGGAAATATTGGTGTAAAGACTCACTACGTCCACGGTAATAAAATACATTCCCTCAGTCCATTGTATATCTTTTATTTTTTGAAGGAAGTCGAAGGAGTCTTGAATATATGAAGGTAACATCAAAACTTTTTTCAATAAAATTTCATGTAACAAAGTACAAAGATTATAAGTAAAATAATCATAAGCTGAAACAATAGGACGGCCAGGTGGCTTATCCAAATTTTTATGAATTTTTGGTAAGCAGAAAAATTTTGCCACTTTATTATTTTTTATACTTATTTTCCAATCCACGTCTGTCTTAGTAAAATAGTGTAACCTAATGCCTTTCTGTAATAAAGTATTAAAGTCGGCCTCTGCCTTCTTCAAATGTGCTATGTTTGTTTCACAATAAACAGTTTTATTGTCAAGATGTTTCATACACATACTATAATAATCACAGGAATTTTGTATAACAAGTTTTCCCCCTTTATCTGATGGTTTGAAAACTATGTTATTATTTTTGCTTAATAGCTGTAATTTATCCCACTCCATTTTTGTTAAATTATAACAATGCTTTTGATTTATGAATTCTTCCAATTCCTTATCTAGCATTATATCTAACAGAGACTCGAATTTCTGTATATTAGGATTTTTACAAGGAGGTAAAAAATAGCTAGTAGCTTTCAACATATGTGTATCCAATACACCATAAGCATTATTTACACTTTCATCATCTGACAAGCATGAAAAGAAACTCTCATCACTTTCTGTGTCACTATCAGATATTAAAGTAGCATCACATTTAACACCATTACCATAGCTATTGTTCAATCTGAAGAAATATTCCCTTAAATGCATTTTCCGGCATAGCTGAAATAATTCAACCCTAAGCTCATGTTTCTTTGGGAAACAGGTGGGTACAAATTTAAGGCCTTTTTCCAAAATAGATAATTCAATATTATCAAGTTCATAACTCGATAGGTTAACCACATAACTATTAGTAAAATTATCACTATGCAAGTTATGTCCATCTACCTTTCTTATATTGTCCATCGCCCGAGTCTCTATGGCGTTCTGAGTTCGTCCATCCCCTTTTCCTCGAGTTAGCATAATGTCCGTTAGATTCCGAATAGGTCTTCCGAAAGGCCTCCGAATTAGCTGCCCCTGGTAATTCGGGAAAATTTTCCCTGTCATCTTCTTCCCACGATGAAGCCCCGCTCTGTCCAGACAGGAAGCTTTTATTATTTTTAAGTTGTTCTGAAACCGGATTTCCCTTTTAAAAGCATACACTCTTTTTTCGACTCCTCTGGTGGTTAGGGAACACAAACGCCCTCTTGTGTTCGTAGTCTCGTATATCTCTGGTTAACTTCGATTTCTTCCGATCCACCAAATCCTTTTCATAATTGGTTAGCTTCATGTTAATGCCTATAAGGAAGTTCTCTAGTGTAGAATTTGAAGTGATATTAACTAATTGTTCACAAACTTGTTTGGTTTCAGCAACAAGTTTATCTTTTTTATGTTATCTCTTTCAATCAAGATTGTTACCCATTCTACACTACACCGATGTGCAGCTGCTATCCACCATTCATGAAACTTGAGCTCCATCTCATCAGTGAGATCAAACGGTGTAGATGGGTTTTTTATAGACCTCAGACCCCTAGGTGTGATATCAAGTTCAACATATCTTTCAAGGCTGCCAATATTATAGAAAGTTGATGTCTCTTTAAAAATTAGCCTTTCAAGTTTGGAACACAGGTCTTGGGCATCCGGATTATCAAGAATGATGTTTTTTTTGCCTACCATGGCAAACGGATTAGTAGTAGTTCTTTTTCGGGAATTTTCCCACTTTTTCATGATGCCCAAACTAGAGCCTCCTGAAGCTTCCGATGTTACATTCTTCAGACCCGATATATCAGCATCATTAGTAGATATAACATTAGTGCGACCAGCAGTATCACCATTGCGGTTAAACATTTCCATACCAGTTTCTCTAAAAATACGTGGAAAGGAGCACATGGACTCACTAGTCATTATGAAACAACAAGGAGTGTAGTATATATAAGCAACAACAAGAACCAACAGTGAGTCCCAGCTCTACCTTCCAAAATGGTAAAATTTATTCAGCTCAAACAAATCTCTCTAGCGCCTCGGCCAACAGCCTTTACAGAGTAAAACAATGAAACTCTTAAAAATTTCAAAATATATACAACATGAAGCAATGAATCAATTATACAATCAAACAATTAAAAAAATATACTATGCATTTAAAGTCACAGTTTTAAATAAGGCTTTGCCAGTTACATTCTCTATTCATCCCATATGGATGTAAAGTACCATACTTCATAATTAAAATAGATTCTTTCTGTCTCAGTATATTCTTTTGCCGTTCCAAATTATTATAATATAGAGGAACATGTTCCAATATAGTAACTTTTATACAGTCAATATTACCTTGGTGTACAGAATTAAAGTGTTCAGCAACAGGACTATTAGATTTATTATTTCTTACATCTCTGACATGCTCTTTAATTCTATCTGCTAACATTCTCTTAGTTTCACCGATATAGTATTTATTACAAGTACAAAATATAACATAAATTATACCTTTACTCATACAAGAATATCTTGCTCTTGTAGTGAAATTTTTTCCATTTATCTTAACCACCTCAGGCACTATATGCTTACAAACGGAACAATTTCCACAAGGAAAAGTTCCTAAAGCTTTCAAATTATTCAGACTGCTGGTTTTAGGTTTTTTGTAAATACTATGTACTAGAAAATCTTGAATACTTTTACCTTTTTTATATGATATAATTAATTTTGTATCTTTTAGTGAAATAATATCTTTTTTAATAAAATTCCAGTACTTTATAACTAATTTATTGATAATATGTGAAAAATTTGTATGTTTAGTAATGAAAAACATCTTTTCCTCATTAAGTTTATGAATATTATAACTATTATAGTTATGACAATCATTAAATGTTTTAACAACATCATTGCTTTAAATACCCTACAAAAGCTATTTTTAACATTTACTGGATCATATCCTCTATCAATAAATACTTCAACTACTTTAAGGGCCTCATTATAAGCTAATCTAGTATCAGTATTTAGTCTTTTTATTCTGATGAATTCTCCATAAGGAATAGAAATCAAAGTATGAGAAGGGTGGCAACTATTGCCCCACATCTTCCAACTGATTTCATCAAACTTTCTGTAAATGCCAGTATGTATCAAATGGCCATTAATACCTTTAAGAGAAATGTCTAAAAAGTTTACCTGGCAGCCTCGTTGTATATCACTAAAACTAATGCCAAATTTATTATTATTCAATTCATGAATGAAATGTGCAGATGCATTAAAGTTATCTTTACAAATGAAAATGAGATTGTCGATAAATCTAAAGTACTTTATGACATTATTTCTAAAGAATTGTTGTCTATACAAAAATTCATTTTCAAACATTCCCATAAATAGGTTTGCATAGGCTGGTGCAAAGGCAGCTCCCATAGCTGTGCCCATTAGTTGTTTATACAAAATGCCATTAAATTCAAAAATGTTATTAGTTAAACAAAATTCAACTAATTCCAATATATAATAAGTTTTAGGACTTTCACCAAAAAAGAATTTTATAGCTTCTAAACCCAACGTATGGGAAATATTGGTGTAAAGACTCACTACGTCCACGGTAATAAAATACATTCCCTCAGTCCATTGTATATCTTTTATTTTTTGAAGGAAGTCGTAGGAGTCTTGAATATATGAAGGTAACATAAAAACTTTTTTCAATAAAATTTCATGTAACAAAGTACAAAGATTATAAGTAAAATAACCATAAGCTGAAACAATAGGACGGCCAGGTGGCTTATCCAAATTTTTATGAATTTTTGGTAAGCAGAAAAATTTTGCCACTTTATTATTTTTTATACTTATTTTCCGATCCACATCTGTCTTAGTAAAATAGTGTAACCTAATGCCTTTCTGTAATAAAGTATTAAAGTCGGCCTCTGCCTTCTTCAAATGTGCTATGTTTGTTTCACAATAAACAGTTTTATTGTCAAGATGTTTCATACGCATACTATAATAATCACAGGAATTTTGTATAACAAGTTTTCCCCCTTTATCTGATGGTTTGAAAACTATGTTATTATTTTTGCTTAATAGCTGTAATTTATCCCACTCCATTTTTGTTAAATTATAACAATGCTTTTGATTTATGAGTTCTTCCAATTCCTTATCTAGCATTTTATCTAACAGAGACTCGAATTTCTGTATATTAGGATTTTTACAAGGAGGTAAAAAATAGCTAGTAGCTTTCAACATATGTGTATCCAATACACCATAAGCATTATTTACACTTTCATCATCTGACAAGCATGAAAAGAAACTCTCATCACTTTCTGTGTCACTATCAGATATTAAAGTAGCATCACATTTAACACCATTACCATAGCTATTGTTCAATCTGAAGAAATATTCCCTTAAATGCATTTTCCGGCATAGCTGAAATAATTCAACCCTAAGCTCATGTTTCTTTGGGAAACAGGTGGGTACAAATTTAAGGCCTTTTTCCAAAATAGATAATTCAATATTATCAAGTTCATAACTCGATAGGTTAACCACATAACTATTAGTAAAATTATCACTATGCAAGTTATGTCCATCTACCTTTCTTATATTGTCCATCGCCCGAGTCTCTATGGCGTTCTGAGTTCGTCCATCCCCTTTTCCTCGAGTTAGCATAATGTCCGTTAGATTCCGAATAGGTCTTCCGAAAGGCCTCCGAATTAGCTGCCCCTGGTAATTCGGGAAAATTTTCCCTGTCATCTTCTTCCCACGATGAAGCCCCGCTCTCTCCAGACAGGAAGCTTTTATTATTTTTAAGTTGTTCTGAAACCGGATTTCCCTTTTGAAAGGATACACTCTTTTTTCGACTCCTCTGGTGGTTAGGGAACACAAATGCCCTCTTGTGTTCGTAGTCTCGTATATCTTTGGTTAACTTCGATTTCTTCCGATCCACCAAATCCTTTTCATAATTGGTTAGCTTCATGCTAATGCCTATAAGGAAGTTCTCTAGTGTAGAATTTGAAGTGATATTAACTAATTGTTCACAAACTTGTTTGGTTTCAGCAACAAGTTTATCTTTTTTCATGTTATGTCTTTCAATCAAGATTGTTACCCATTCTACACTACACCGATGTGCAGCTGCTATCCACCGTTCATGAAACTTGAGCTCCATCTCATCAGTGAGATCAAACGGTGTAGATGGGTTTTTTATAGACCTCAGACCCCTAGGTGTGATATCAAGTTCAACATATCTTTCAAGGCTGCCAATATTATAGAAAGTTGATGTCTCTTTAAAAATTAGCCTTTCAAGTTTGGAACACAGATCTTGGGCATCCGGATTATCAAGAATGATGTTTTTTTTGCCTACCATGGCAAACGGATTAGTAGTAGTTCTTTTTCGGGAATTTTCCCACTTTTTCATGATGCCCAAACTAGAGCCTCCTGAAGCTTCCGATGTTACATTCTTCAGACCCGATATATCAGCATCATTAGTAGATATAACATTAGTGCGACCAGCAGTATCACCATTGCGGTTAAACATTTCCATACCAGTTTCTCTAAAAATACGTGGAAAGGAGCACATGGACTCACTAGTCATTATGAAACAACAAGGAGTGTAGTATATATAAGCAACAACAAGAACCAACAGTGAGTCCCAGCTCTACCTTCCAAAATGGTAAAATTTATTCAGCTCAAACAAATCTCTCTAGCGCCTCGGCCAACAGCCTTTACAGAGTAAAACAATGAAACTCTTAAAAATTTCAAAATATATACAACATGAAGCAATGAATCAATTATAAAATCAAACAATTAAAAAAATATACTATGCATTTAAAGTCACAGTTTTAAATAAGGCTTTGCCAGTTACATTCTCTATTCATCCCATATGGATGTAAAGTACCATACTTCATAATTAAAATAGATTCTTTCTGTCTCAGTATATTCTTTTGCCATTCCAAATTATTATAATATAGAGGAACATGTTCCAATATAGTAACTTTTATACAGTCAATATTACCTTGGTGTACAGAATTAAAGTGTTCAGCAACAGGACTATTAGATTTATTATTTCTTACATCTCTGACATGCTCTTTAATTCTATCTGCTAACATTCTCTTAGTTTCACCGATATAGTATTTATTACAAGTACAAAATATAACATAAATTATACCTTTACTCATACAAGAATATCTTGCTCTTGTAGTGAAATTTTTTCCATTTATCTTAACCACCTCAGGCACTATATGCTTACAAATGGAACAATTTCCACAAGGAAAAGTTCCTAAAGCTTTCAAATTATTCAGACTGCTGGTTTTAGGTTTTTTGTAAATAATATGTACTAGAAAATCTTGAATACTTTTACCTTTTTTATATGATACAATTAATTTTGTATCTTTTAGTGAAATAATATCTTAGTTAATAAGTTTCTTACACTGTTTTGTTTTTGGACCCACTACACTTTAGTGGGTTGTTTTGAGACTTCGGGGATACCACGGAGATTACTTGTTTTTTGTTGGTACTTTGGTTTCTGAGACCAATGTTTTTGTTCTGTCAAAGGATCCCTGAATTGGTGTGCAATTCCAGCATTTAAGACATGAATGATGACAGGCTAAAGGATTTACTAACTGTACCTATCTGGAATGATACAGAAGCAGATCGGATACAAACGGATACAAAAAATGGACAGGAAAGAATGGGCCCAGAAAATATGAATTCAGAGATTTTTATAGAAAAGCAACTGAAACGCATGCAGGGTCTCTACTGGGAACACATTTATTGACAACAAAGCATAAATAAGAAGAGACTACCCCGGGGACTTAGATTGAACAAAAGACCAATGTGAAAAAGTATGGATGATTCACTTTCTAAGGAATGGGAAGATATTTTAGAGGATGCCAGCTACAAACTTATTCATCTGCTAGTAAGGAACAACCTTAGTGTGCAGGAAGCTACAAAGGCTGACATCACAACTTTAAAAACAACATTGGAAAATGAGAACCACAATGACCTAGATGCTAAATTTGAGCTGCTTAAAGAAAGAGTGAAAGGATATGAGCAGTCCATTAAAGAAAGAAAGATTAATAAAATGAAAGGAGATCAACTGGACAAAGATGATCCTGGGAGACTTACTAGGAGATACAATAATAATAACAACAACAACAGGAGAACCAACAACAGACAAGGTTTTAGTTATTACAGTGGATATAAGGGAAAGTATAACCATGCCAGCAGACCTCAACAGGATTTTCCCAGGGGAGATCCTCGCACAAAACCAGACAGGGGCACAATACAGGACCACCAGGAGACTGCCCCCAACATATCATTCCCCGCAATCCAAATCCCCTCTGGCTATCAACACTCTGCAGAAGCCTTTGACATCACAGAAGGATCAGGACAGGAACATAAGCCACAGCAGCAACCAGAACTGACAGAAAGTTCTACAGGACGAATTACAGGACTAACAGGACAACTGGGACCACAGACAATCTAGCTACCAGGAGCAGCAGCACCTTCACTGAGACTATTTTCTTCAGTAAGATCAATATTGACAGCACAGACATCAACCACCACATCAATACCAAAGCCAGCACCAGTACCAGAACAAGAACCATGGCCAGCACCAGAGCCCCAGAGCTTGTCCCTCTTATTAGGTCCCCCCATACCACAGCCACAATGAGGAATACTACTACAACCCACCAAGATTCCAGAAAGCAGAGGAGGAATTCCAGAGGGCTCATACTCTATCCATGAACTCCCAGGGAGACAGGAGAACCAAACAGTGGACAGGGGTGAGGGAAATACAATACCTGGGTAATCCCGACTGGAACCCCGACTACAACCCAGGTCCCAGGCTCAGATGGAGGAACCAGCCACAATAACAGGTACAATAACAACAATAACAGGTGCCACAATAACAGGTGCTCCACTTATCTGGAACCACTCTGTTAAAGCACTGACTGAAGAGGAAAAAAGTGTGTTGTCCAAAGGACTTACTTTTGTACCAAGCTGCAGGAGTGAGGTTGCTCAGGTACTGACAGACCTTAAAATGTTTGTGAGGAAGCTCAACTTAAGGGTACAGTTTCACGGCAAAAGTAATGACATTGAAAATAAGCCTATTGATGAAACTATAAAAAGGCCTAGCAGCTATTGTCCACCACTACATCAAACACTAGCTGCTTTTGAAGTGAAATGTGAGATGGATATCAGGAAACTGCTTAAAAAAACCTCCTAAGAATAAACTTTATAACTTAACACAGGGAGAAAGAAAAGCATTGCTTGAGCTAGGCAATGTTAAATCCAGGCATGTAAGGAAGGCAGACAAGGGAGGAGGTATACTTGTGACTGATACCACTAGCTACAACCATAAGATAGAGAACATGCTGGAGGATAACAGATTTTATGAGTTATTTACCGTGGATGACATAAAAAGAGCATATGATTTATGGAACACTAATCTCACCACATTATAGGAAGAAAAACTTATCACTGAAAATCTTTATAATTATTTATGGAGCCCATGCCCATGTTTACCTTACTTTTTTGGAATACCAAAGCCACACAAGAACAGAGAAGACCCACCTTATAGTCCGGTGGTAGCAAGTGGAGGTTCCCTTACTAAAGCCACAGCCATTTACCTTGATTAAAGCTGCAGTGCTGGTGCTGCGGTAGCATTGTCGCCTCACAGTAAGACGTCCTGTTCGATTCTCAGCTAGAGTGTCTTCTGTGTGGAGACATGCATGAATGGGCGTATCTTCATTGAAGGTTGTGCATCAGGGCTGGCAACTCGGCACGTAAAAATCTACTGCCAATCATTAGTGGACCGGAGTTCTGCTGTGGTGACCCCTAACCAGGAAAAGCTGAAAGGCACAACAACTTGCTGAAACCTCTAGCAAAAAAGAATAAGTCATACATAAGAAATTCAATGGATTTTTTGAGGAACATAAAAATATTACAGTGGAAGCTGACAGTATTTTATTAACTATTGATGATGAATCCTTGTACACAGTGCTCCCTCACAATTACTGTATAACAGCAGCTATGGAGTCTTTTAAGAAACATAATCAGGGTACAGAGGCACAACTGCAAAAGTTAAGCAAGCTCATTAATCTCGTACTGGACTTCAATTTCTTTACTTTCAATGGCAAACACTACAAACAAAAAACTGGTATAGCAATGGGGGCTGCCTTGGCTCCCAGCATAGCTAACATAGGCCTGGACAAATGGGAGGAGGACTTTGTGTTAAACAACACAGACTACATGCAGCATATCACATGCTATTTACATTTTATTGATGACATCTTTATTGTGTGGGAAGGTGATACCTTGCAGCTTGGAGATTTTATCACTTACCTCAATCAAACAACCCCCTTCCTGAAGTTTACCTCTTCCCATAGCTGTACTTCAACCACTTTCTTAGATATGCAGATTTCCAAGGACACCAACAATAGCAGAATCACCACTGATCTATTCAGAAAACCAATGAGGGTTAACTTATTACTCCACAGTAAAACTCTATATCCTACAAAAAACAAGTATAATGTGGTGAAGTCCCAAGGCTATAGATTAGCTAGAACTACCACAGAGATGGAACCATTTTTGAGAAACCTGAACAACATAGAGAATGATTTTCTAGTGAGAGGTTATGAAAGTCAGATGTTAAAAAACATCCTGGAACCCATTATAGAACTGAAAAGGACTGAAGCACCTTCATTCAACCTCCCCAGTAGAACAATGTTAAGTAATTCCACAGAGAATAACAAATGCAAAAATAGCTGCATCCTGACATACACTTTGGATTATCACAGTATCAAAAATATTATTGAAGAAAACTGGGACATTGTCACAGGAAACCCTTTTCTGATTAACATCTTATGTGAAGCCCCATCATTTGTTTATAGGAACACCAGGAACATTAGAAGTTTTGTTGAATTTAAACCTAAACTATATGAAAAAAGCACTAAAAGATGTGAAACTAATTGTACCTTTTGTATATTTATACAGCAAGGTAATAGGTTTTCTTGCCCTTATTTAAAGAAAATCATTAAAACCAGTGCAGGGGGTGATTGTAACACTACAAAAGTAATTTACAGGGCACAGTGCAATGAATGTGATGCATTCTATGTGGGCAAGACTGTAAATAAACTCAAGCATAGGATTTCATCTGTCAGAAATCCACTCTGGATGTAACGATAATGCACTAGCCAAACACCTTTCTCATCATAAAAGACACACAGGTTTTAAGTTTCAGATCCTGGATCTCATACACATGGGTGATCTTGAAGGAGACATCCCAAATATTCTGGAGAAACATGAACTCATGTGGCAATTAAAGCTGAACTCATTTAGGAAGCTTGGACTAAACTACTACTGTTCAATTAAAAGTGCACTGGAACTTAGAAAATTGCCACATTGTTTACATGACTAATTGTATTTTATTTTATTCTACCAATTGGTTTTAAATACCATTTTAAATCAGTTGTAATTTAAGTGTATATTTTGTTTCCATCATCATACATATATTTTTTCTTATTTTTATTTTTTTTCTGGTTCTTTTTTCCACTTTATTCAAAATTATGTGTAATAACAATACTAACTAATTTTACAATTATATATATATTTATAGATTGTTTTTAGGGTTCTTGTACACAGACCTGAAGAAGTCTAGAAGGATGAAAACGATCTTTGTTAACAATAGGTTATGAAAATAGAAATTGATTGTTACATGCAAATGGTATATGTATATACTTATATATATTTTTTGATTGCCAAATGAACTAAGGTTGATATATTTCCAGCCATGTAGTATATTGTCTTGGGTAAAATCACAGACTTAATAATCTACTTAATAATCTGGTTAAATAAGAGGTACCACATCATTATAAATTTTATTTAAAGTACATAAGGGTTATATATTATTATGACAGCTACTAAGTAGGGCAGGACCAGCTTGAATGTCACACTGATGGGGGAAGGGGTATGAATTTAACATGTGTACCAATAACACTTTGTTTTACAGGACAATAAACCACTCCCATGCCTGATAAAAAGTATATATATATATATATATATATATATATATATATATATATATATATTTAGAAAGCTTGTGAGGAAATTATTACTCTATTTTTGTTTTACTTGGATCGCTTGTCTGTGTACTTAATAAAGGATTTTCGAATGGAAACAGACTGCCTGCCTTGCTTGGATTACTTTCGAATACTTAGTAATGCTGTACAGTTATATATTTTCTATTATTATTTTTTGTTTTGTTTTATTTGACTTAAGACAAGTTTAAGTTCACTACTTCTACTACTATTGTCTGTTCTGATTAATATACAGTGATTAACTATAAATATATGGACTGAAAATCTTCCACACAGAGAAGTTTCTTACACTGTTTTGTTTTTGGACCCACTACATTTTAGTGGGTGGTTTTGAGACTTCGGGGATACCATGGAGATTACTTGTTTTTTTGGAGTTAGAGGGAAAAGGATAGAGAAATGTGTGAGGGGTAGAAATGTGCATGATAGTGTTGTCATCATGCATCCCCTAAGTGACCTCTTTGAGGACATCTACTAGATGTATCAGACATGATTCACTATTAACAACTCACACAGGTCTGTTGCACACAGCAGGGATATTAATAGTGTCCATTTACAAAAGGTCTATGATGACATGTTGGTCTACTCACAGATGAGGAGAGTTAGGATGTGTCTATACATGCATGCATCAGGTGCTGTCCGTCCAACTCAGATGGATGCAGGTTGATGTACACCTGCACAAACACATACAAACACCAGCTGACTGCAGTGAGAACATAACCCCTACCTATCAAAGTATATGGACTACAGAACTCTGTATTTAAGGCAAGCTCCACAACTTAAGTCTGGCTTGGAGTGTCTCAGACAACACTTTATAGGTGATGACATCAGCTGTGACTGGTTAGGAGAATATGGTAATAGCAGTGTCTCACATGCTGGTGTAAAAGGCTCTCTCTAATGTCATGCAAGTACACACATGCACACACACACACACACACACACCCACACACACACACACACACACACACACACACACACACACACACACACACACACACACACACACACACACACACACACACATCCCAGGTGACTGTAGTGAGGACAAAACCCCTAGCTAAGTACACAGACTACAGAGCTCTGTATTTAAGGCAAGCTCTACTGCCCAAGTCTGACTTTTACAAGGCTGCAGGACAACTTATAGTATATAATGAATAAAGAGGACCAGTGGAGTGAATGCTCAACGGAACAACAAGCTCAAAGATAAATAGTTAAAAACAAACACAGCTGAGCAAAACAATGGAGGATTGCAGTCTCATTTAAATCACAAGTAGCTCCTAAATCCAATAGCCAATGATGTAAATAATCCAAGTGCAGGCGAGGTATGTAAAAAGCAGGTTTATTAATAAAAAGAGGTGAGCGCTTTCGCATGAGCTTCTTCAGACCTATACAACTAAACTGTCTGTAAACATCAGTTTAAAAAGCCAAAATGGCGCCAAAATCCTGTCCATTATTTAAAGGTACATGGCTCATTAAAAATATCATGTAAAAAAGTCATATATAAAATTCCTATACACCATCATAAAACAGTACGGCATTTCAAAACTAAGCCATTCATATTCATATCCATTATTGGAATAAATGAATCAAAAGTATGTGTGACAGATGGGGGGGGAAATTTTTTAATAACATAACTATCAAAACATTGACAGAGCATCTATGCATATAAAGGTTCAAAAAGACCCTACTGGCCACAAAGTAAAAAACTCTTCATAGCCTCTTAACATCTTTTGGACAATAACCTTCTTGATTTCAGCAAAGGTCGCAGGGGAACCCTTCCATTGAGACCTGGGGTGATATCTGCCCTAAACTTAATAATCCAATGGATTTCCCTGGTCTCTGTATAATTGTTAATGTGCCCTCTCCTGTATGTCCTTGAGATCTGTTCCAAGATCCTGAACTTAAAACGATGCTCTTGACCTTTGTCATTAGTATGTTTGGATAGTGCATTATGTGTAGTACCTCTCCTTGTGTGGTATACATGCTCACGAATCCTATCCCTCAGTGTCCTATTGGTCTTGCCTACATAGTAGGCTGGACAGACTGTGCAGCAGGCTAGGTAAACTACATCTCTGGACATACAATTGCCCTCGTCCTGATGTAGTAAATACCGAACCATATGGATATCGGAAGACAGGGTCGGTTTCTATATATGAACAAAAATTGCATTTGTCGCATGTGGTCATGTAGGGACCCAACAAAGCAGGTGGATCATTATGGACCCTTGGGTAGCAGAGCAAACTCTTTAAGTTCTTTTTATTCCGGTAAACGAATCTAGGTCGAGTACCTGTAAGGCTCTTAATAGTTGGGTCAACTGATAAAACGTGCCAATGCTTAGAGAAAATATCTTTAAGTGTACCTACATCCCTGGTGTAAAAAATGGGAAATGCAATTCCATTGTCCATATTTGAACCGCCCTCTTGGCTATCCAAGCCATCACTGGCCTCTCCCGCGTATATTTCAACAGCACCATCTGAGAAATATGGAGCTATTGTATGATTGGCAACAGCTTAATATTGAGGTAAGCCTCAAATATTTGAAACTTATGAATGCTTTTTTTCTCCCGTTAGAGGAGAAACTTAAAGAAGATGTCAGGAAGGCGAAGAATGAGATACTCAATGTGTTTCCGGTCTCTGTCGTAGACCATACCTTATCTGTTTTGTTGGACAATGTTTCGGTTTATGAGCGGCGCCTTCTGAATCAGAAAAGGGCCAAGTTGCAGCGGGACTCAACGGATTTCCGTTTGGGCAACATCTTCACTTGGCCCAGGCACAATGATTACAACAGCACCAACAATACAAACAGTGCATTCCGTCAGGCCCCTGGAACATGTACCTCTTCCTCCATCACCACAGGGAATACCAGTGACTCAGGGAACACGGACCGTGCTCCCAATAGAGATGCAATCGATGTAGGCACGGTTGAACTTCCTGGCTCATGCCTGGACAACGATCACACTGGCTCCAACAGCAACATTGGCCCAGCCATCCCCACAGACCAAGCTGGTCGTGCAGGTACCGTTGCCAACGCTGTACCCATCGGAACGGACTCTGTGCTGGAGCCGACAGCTACCACCGACTTGGATGCCAATGCTGATTCAGTAAGTAGGGCTGAATCTTTAGTCAGCAGGGCTGAACCAACTGTCCCGCCTCTTGAACCAGTCGTTAGGAGGAAAGTTTCCTCCTATGCATCGAGTAGAGATCCTGATGGACGGGATCCCATTTCCCCCTTGGATTCCACTTTTCACCATTCTCCCCTCCAGAGGGATGGCAGACACCCTTTTCCCATCAGGGTGCCTACGAACGAGGAGAAGTCATTCCAGAATGCCAAGGGGAGGTACAAGAGGAAACTTTCGGATCGTCCATCCAACCGGACAATCAAGAAAATGTGGGAGGGGAAGCATTAGGACTCGTGTTCAATTTGTCTAGTCATGCTTTGACTGAACATGAGTCACAAGTCCTCTCTAAGGGTCTCACTTTCATTCCAACCTCAGATAGTAGATAAGAAGAGAGTTTAGAAGACTTTAAGCTTGTTGTCAGGAATTTGTCCCTGAAGGTTTTCTTCAACAGCACAGAGATGAAGGCTAATACCACTGTGTTTAGGACACCTAGTACATTCCTCCCTCCGATACACCCTCTGGTTGCGGCATATAGCAAACTGGTAGAAGATGAGATATATAGGTTGAATGGGTCAGAATCTGGCAACAGGAGAAGGAAATATAACCTCAGCCTTATACAACGTAGGGCCTTGGACTCCCTACGTAACAACAGGGAGATTATTATCCGACCCGCAGACAAAGGAGGTGGGATTGTAGTTTTTGACATGGACAGGTATAATAATGATATGCTACTAATGCTGGCTGATGACAAGTTTTATGTTCCTATTACCAATGATAGGGTGGACAGCATCACTGAGAGCATACGCTCCATATTATTTGGTCTTTTTGATAATGGTGTTATTGATACCTCTCTATATGAATTTTTCAATGTGGTTCATCCCCTATTACCTACCATTCAGGGTCTCCCAAAGATCCATAAGGATTCACTACGTCCACCTCTTAGACCCATAGTTGCAGGAGAGGGTGGTCAACTGAACCCTGTCACTTATTGTTGAGGCACAACTCAGACCATTGGTTGATGCCAATAGGTTCATTCTTAAGGATACCAGACAGTTTTGTTGGATTTCTACCAATATATCAACACTTGTTCTGGAATTGAAGACCTCATATGGGTCACCATGGACGTTCAGTCCTTATTTACGGTTATACCCAATGAGGAAGGTAGAGCAATGGTAGGTGCATATCTGAGGAGAACCGACCTCCCTCTGAAGTATGATGTTGATTTGATTCTTATGTTGTTGGCTATTATTTTAGAATCCAATCTTTTTTGTTTCCATGACAAGATTTTTCTGCAGAAGGATGGCGTAGCTATGGGCACTTCTTGTGCCAATAGCTACGCCAACTTGGTGATGGCAGAGTGGGAACATAGCTTCTTGTTTCAGAATAGTTTGTTTCAGGAGTCAGTACCATTCTATAGGCGTTTTGTGGATGATCTCTTCCTTGTGTGGAGTGGCTCTACAATACAATTAGAGTCCTTTTTTACACAGATCAACATGTCTGTCACCTTTCTGAAGTTTACTATGGATTGGTCGAAGACCACTATTCCTTTTTTAGATGTCTTTGTTGATAAATTACCCTGTGGGATAGTCAACACGGGTGTCTATCGCAAGACCTGCTATAGGAATACACTGCTGCATCGTTCGAGCATGCATCCTGGTTATGTATACAAGAACATAGTGAAGGGACAATCAATCAATGCGGATGTCTAGATATACACCCTTAGACAGTCATCTGGCAAGTGAATTAGGAGACCTTAGCAGCAAATTGAGGGAACGTGGCTATGACCACTTAGATATCTCCAGAGGGATGGCGGGCATTGCAGAGCTGAGGATAGACAGAGCGAAACCATATTTCTCAGATGGTGCTGTTGAAATATACGCGGGAGAGGCCAGTGATGGCTTGGATAGCCAAGAGGGCGGTTCAAATATGGACAATGGAATTGCATTTCCCATTTTTTACACCAGGGATGTAGGTACACTTAAAGATATTTTCTCTAAGCATTGGCACGCTTTTATCAGTTGACCCAACTATTAAGAGCCTTACAGGTACTCGACCTAGATTCGTTTACGGAATAAAAAGAACTTAAAGAGTTTGCTCTGCTACCCAAGGGTCCATAATGATCCACCTGCTTTGTTGGGTCCCTACATGACCACATGCGACAAATGCAATTTTTGTTCATATATAGAAACCGACCCTGTCTTCCGATATCCATATGGTTCGGGTATTTACTACATCAGGACGAGGGGCAATTGTATGTCCAGAGATGTAGTTTACCTAGCCTGCTGCACAGTCTGTCCAGCCTACTATGTAGGCAAGACCAATAGGACACTGAGGGATAGGATTTGTGAGCATGTATACCACACAAGGAGAGGTACTACACATAATGCACTATCCAAACATACTAATGACAAAGGTCAAGAGCATCGTTTTAAGTTCAGGATCTTGGAACAGATCTCAAGGACATACAGGAGAGGGACATTAACAAATATACAGAGTCCAGTGAAATCCATTGGATTATTAAGTTTAGGGCAGATATCACCCCAGGTCTCAATGGAAGGGTTCCCCTGTGACCTTTGCTGAAATCAAGAAGGTTATTGTCCAAAAGATGTTAAGAGGCTATGAAGAGTTTTTTACTTTGTGGCCAGTAGGGTCTTTTTGAACCTTTATATGCATAGATGCTCTGTCAATGTTTTGATAGTTATGTTATTAAAAAAATTTCCCCCCCCCCCATCTGTCACACATACTTTTGATTCATTTATTCCAATAATGGATATGAATATGAATGGCTTAGTTTTGAAATGCCGTACTGTTTTATGATGGTGTATAGGAATTTTATATATGACTTTTTTACATGATATTTTTAATGAGCCATGTACCTTTAAATAATGGACAGGATTTTGGCCATTTTGGCTTTTAAACTGATGTTTACAGACAGTTTAGTTGTATAGGTCTGAAGAAGCTCATGAAAGCTCACCTCTTTTTATTAATAAACCTGCTTTTTACATACCTCGCCTGCACTTGGATTATTTACATCATTGGCTATTGGATTTAGGAGCTACTTGTGATTTAAATGAGACTGCAATCCTCCATTGTTTTGCTCAGCGGTGTTTGTTTTTAACTTATAGTATATGACATCAGCAGTGCATGTTGGAGAGAAAATGTTGGGAGGCCTGCATGAAATGATTGCATAGGCATGTGCAAGTGTTAAAATAGTGTCAATCCAGGGGATTGGAGTGGTAACTGCAGGATACACACTTATGCTGTTCTGGCTAGATAGACAAACACACACACACACACACGCATACACACACACACACACACACACACACACACACACACACACACACACACACACACACACACACACACACACACACACACACACACACACACACACACACACACACACACACACAAAAAAACTGACTGCAGGAGTACATAACCCCATATTTACAGACTACAGAGCTCAGTACTTTATGCAAGCACCACTGCACAAGTCTGACTTTTACAAGGCTGCAGGACAACTTATAGTGGATGACTTCAACAGTGGATGTTGAATAGAAGATGGTGGGAGGCCTGCATGAAACCGGTGTGTGGGCATGTGCAAGTGTCAAAATAGTGTCAAACCTTGGGAATGGAGTGGTAACTGTAAGATACACACTTATGCTGTTCTGGCTAGATAGACACACACACAAGCGCACACACACATACACACACACACACACACACACACACACACACACACACACACACACACACACACACTTCACTGCAATGAGAACAGCCTTCCCCACCTAAGTACACAGACTATACAGCTCAGTACTTTACACAAGAGCTTTGGCTCAAGTCTGACTTTTACAAGTCTGCAGGACAACTTAGATTGGATGACATCAGCAGTGGATATTGGAGAGAATATGTATAGAGACCTGCATGAAATGGATGCGTAGGCATGGTCAACTGTGAAGATAGCTCTAGTTCTGCATATTATCAGATTGATGTGCATTACATATCACACATTTGTTTTAATTTATGTAGTGTTGCTGATATATTTCTGAACAAGTACTGACAGACCAGGGTTGCAGGGCATGGGGAGATTGTAACACATAGCTGCACTGTAAATATGTGACATATTGTTAGATAGGGTATTCAGTTTGTTATGTTTGCACAATTATTTTTATGGCATGAAGAGTAAATGGACATTAAACAGCACTAATACATGCTAATACTGACATTGCATAGCAGAGAGGTGAGCAGTGGGTTTGTGCAAAGGTAAATTGCAGTGTAGGAGTTACACTTACCTTTGCTCCTATACAGACCTCATGCTCAATATTCGATGAAAATATCAAATCTGCTGATTTCATTCAGCAGATTCAACATTTTCACCTACTTAATATGCAGTAATTCGACAAATGAATTTCAATGTTAAATACATTTTTTTTGTTAACGTTGAGATTTTGATAAACCGTATATATATATATATATATATATATATATATATATATATATATATATATATATATATATAAATGGGTCTCTTCGATTGTCGAAAACTCACTTTTTTGACAACCAGAAGATCGAACCCATTTTAGCAAAAGTGCACTAAATCGAAAGTGCACTTTCGTAAAAGCCGGTTCTCTGAAGCGCACTACACTGGGGATAAGGAAATCTATCCTTTTCCCCACTGTAGTGTGATCTCAAAGTTAGTATATTTAAGTAGGGGGGGGTGTGGGGGGTGCAGAGCAGTTTTTTTTTTGTTTTTATGCCGGTTCAGAGAACCGACTCTTGCAAAAGTGCACTTTTGATCTTGTGCACTTTTGCTTTAATGGGTCTTGATGTTTCTATTTTGAGATAGTGTAATTTTGATCTAGCAACATAGACCCATACACACACACACACATATATATATATATATATATATATATATATATATATATATATATATATATATATATATATGTGTGTGTGTGTGTGTGTGTGTGTGTGTGTATATATATATATATATATATATATATATATATATATATATATATATACACAAAAACAATGCTACTTTTATCTGAATGCATTACTTAGAAGTGTACTGATGGCATGGGCATGTTGTTTGTCAGGGCATTCAACATGTATACATGATTGGCAATAGCTTAAAATGGAATGGTCTGTGTTAAATCTGTAAATGTTTCAGGGGCAGTTCATTTGATAGCACATTTAGCATTTTACTGATGGTTTATTAGCAAAATTTGCAATTTGCCTGTTCTTTTGGGGGTGGGGAGCAAAGTAGCATTTCTTTTTTGGCACAAAGAAATACTGTCCTTTGTTATACATCCAGCCTTGCTTTATGTGTGAACGTAATATGTTACAACACACAAATTCTGCTTTTTATATTTCAGTATCTTTTCACTGTTTTATGTTTCTCCAGTGGGTAATAGTGAAATGCTACCATTTCTGTTTTATCTGGAATTAGGGCTTTCTTAGTTATGTGATACTTAAGTATATTATCCTTCTGTTGTGTTTTAGATCACCTAAGACTATTGCACCCAGCTGCCTCAATCTAAAAAAACACCCTTCAGTGACCCTGAGAATCAGGTCATTGTGGAAGCTCTTAGGTGACATGGTCCCTTTCTGCTTGAGAGGGGATCAGGAGATATGTCAGGCAGAATGCAAATTTGGCAACAGATAGTTGCTGATGTGAATGCAGTAGGCAGCCACAGTAGGAGATATGAAAAAGTGTGCCATAGGGCCACTGACGCAATCTCATTTGCATGGAGGACTGCAGCTGCAGTGGGCTGCGACTGAATGGGTACTGGGGGGGTGGCTGCACACCAACAGCAAATGAAGAGTTCTTGTCCACTGTCAGGCATCCAGACAGCTACCAGGAAAGTGCAGAACAGCATCCTTGACACTGATGCTACTGTTTCAGGGACTGCAAGTATGTCCCAGGAGGAGCTTCCAGTTAGGCTTATGTATCTCAGTTGTTAAATACTATTGTATAGTAAAATATTGACAGCAACACATTAGTTCTGTTTAACATTAAATTGGTTTGTGTGTGGGAGAGATTGTAGATTCCTATAGTTAACAACACATTTTGAATGATTACACATGGGCTTAGGTTGGACTTATTATCCAAGTTCTTGTTGAAAGTACAGTTAATGGACATATAAAGGGCAAAAAAGTTTAAACCCCTGTGTTACTGTTAATTGTGATGATGCCCTTAACTTTTGCTTAACTTCTTCCAGGACAATCGTCCATGGAAAGCATAGCATCAACTGCACATGGTAAGCTAAATATCTTCTTTGTCAGTGGTGATGAGTAGTTCAAAGAAGTGTATAATTTTATCCATATGTGTGATGTGGGTGTCAAGACTGTTGTGTGTATTGCTGTACTGTCTGTAGTAGTTACACCATTGTTACTTTGCTAGCATACATTTGACTACAGTAGTGTAGCTATAATTTTTTTCCTGTATTTATTGCTTATCATAACAGGTGATTCTGACAGTGGAAGTGTAGGACTCTTACCACCTGATATCAGATTATCATTAAACTCTGATGATGATAGTGGCCAAACAGAGGCACAGTGGGGGGGGGGGGTGCAGAGGTTGAATCTTACACTGAGGTTGACATTCAGCCATCCCCTGTAATTTCATCGGACACAGCCAGTAGGCCTACGCCACCCCATTCCAGTGAACCCTCAGATATTGGAAAGATGGAGGGTGACAGACTCAATCAGGGAAGTGTGGTTACTATGGCTTCAGTGCCTGCTGACTTTGGCTGTAGCCAAAGTGTGGGCAAGGTGCCATGCAGGAGGGTTGTTATGAGTGCTCAGAGGAGGCCTGATGTGCATTCTCCACCTGATTCAGCTGTGTATTCCTGTGCCACTCGATGTATGTTTAGGGCCATCATGGAGGCACAGGCCTCTAACCCTAGGTGTCCCACAAGAGTCCATACTAGGTCTCCTTCTTTTCTCTATCTTTATCAATGATCTGCACACCACCATCCCAGGAGCTACCTGCATCCAATATGCAGATGACTTAATGCTAATATGCTCCATCTCCTCTCCTACACAACTTCTAACCCTCACCCAGACCATTTTCAGCACTGTAGAAACATGGTTAGCTAATCGCTGCCTGCTTCTAAATCCTAATAAAACCAAGCAACTACTTTTCTCCCCTAACCATAGAATTCCTCCTCCTTCCTTCAACATCAAATCTAGCAATGACACCATTATCTCCCCTGATGACCATACAAAGCTTCCAGGCATAGTAATAGACAACAACCTTAAATTTGATAAACATGTCAATCACACTATTAAGTCCGTTAACAAAAACCTTGGCTCCCTGTACAGAGCCAAACCTTTCCTCACCCCCCTAGCTGGGGTAGCTATTGTAAGATCATACCTCCTCTCTACCTTTATGTATGTCTCCCTTGTACTCACCAACCTATCCAAAACCCATCTCAACAAATTATCAGGATGTTACAATCATATAGCCAGACTCGCTACAGGCATGGCTTTTAGGACCCACCATTGCCAGAACCTCAGAGCACTAGGATGGATAGAGTATCCTACCTTTCTACAGTTCAACCAACTTATAGTAGCACATAAAATACTCCAGCAACCTGATAACACCCCTGCCCTCAAAAATATTCTCACCTCTCATAGTGTTCCCAGGCCATTACGCACAGCTGATAAACTAATGATACTGACCCAAAACTCCAACAACTCTGTAGGTGATGCTATATTTGCCAACTCAGCTGGTAAAATCTGGACTCTACTCCTAACTACCATTACCAAGGAAACCTCACTACCCCTATTTAAAAGAGAACTCAAAAAATACCTCACATCTCGTTGGCTGTGCTCTTGTTCTAAACCTGACTAACAACTTCACTAATACATGTCTTGCTGCCCAACCTGCTGTTTATCCAAGTATCTATGCCTCATAGCATTTGAATGTCTAAGCATTGTCAATTATGAGATCCGATTGTATTCTATGTTCACATTTTCTGATACGTCTCTGCCAATCAGATGTAAGTCTGCACATTGTGCATAATGATAGCTGCCTGTATTTTTTGTCTATATTTTTCTAAACATGTCTGCCTGAGTTTATCACTCAGTGATGTATGTACTGTCTCTTTTTTTGGTATGTGGAGCTTTTCTCCCTGGGCCTCCTCAGAAAATGGACATATATCCAGTCAGACTATCGGGGTCAACAAATGTAAAAAAAATAAATAGATAAATGTTCCCATAGGTCTTCCAGAAGAATATTTAGGGGAGTAGACGTGGCACTAACTGACATGCATGACTACCTCCACCATGTTGCCGATTCAATGGATAGGATGAATGACACTTTTGAACAGGTGGTGTCTGTGATGGAATGTCTGCTGGGAACAGCGTCTTCATGGGTGTAGGTCAGCCGCATCATCTGCTGTTAGCTGACATGTCTGTGCCTGATCATGCTCCCATAGTGGCACTACTTCCACTGCTCTGTCAGTGCTTGAGGTGTCCACACCCAGATGTGGCGGGCCATGTGGTCCTGGTCCTGGGCATCCTCATGAGTGGAGCTCATCCAGCAGACATCAGTCACGTTCATGTAGCAGCAGTGCATCTGACCATGGGCATGGATGTGCCAGTGCAACTCCTGGCAGAACCAGCTGTCATGTTCAGGTATGACAACAGTGAACTGCCACCTCTACCATGCATACTTCACACCTGTCCAACATACCGAGATATAAAGCTAGCACAGACCTTGGCTGTTCATGCAGACACTCACACACCAGTTTAATCTGGAGGACCCATACAGGCACACACACACACACAATATTTACATGGTTCAGGCGTGAAGTTTAAAGCTCATTTTGTCTCACTGGCCATTTGTTACTTTATCCAAATGTCTGCGTGCTTCTCTTTCTTACTCACACACAGTCACTGACCTTTTTTGTCAGCCTAGGCTTTCTGACCCCCCCCCCACCCTACAACACCCTGTGCAAGTGATGATGTTTTTTATTTTTTGGATTCAGGGATACATAATATTTGTGTTTGATGCACAGGGTGCATAGCTGATTTAGTGCTTAGAATATCTGCATTTCTGATGTTGATTTGGTAATTGTACCTTTGACATATTTTGGTCGTAAAAATTTAGACAGTTGATAGAAGCAAAGATTTTTTGCATCAGTATTCTTAATGATCTTGTGAGGGTTGTGAAGTCTGAAATTGAAATCTTTCTCATTAGTTTCTAACTTCTCTCTTTAATGATTTTCCAGTGCAAAATTATGGTACTAAACTGAGGATATTCAGTAACCATTAGTATTTTTAATTGGTATGTCTGTGTATTTTTGATGTCTGAGGCCTATTACTTGATAATGGATACATATACATCACATAAGTCTCTGCTGTCACAAGTTAAAGTAATTTCTGTACAAATCACTCACCTTTTACTTGCTTACATTGCCAAGTAACAACATGCAAGGATATGACATTCATTCATACTATTAAACAATACACTCCTGGTTCAACATTTACCTTGCAAATTCAGCAGTTACAACAGTTTGAGTTCAAGGCTCACTCTGTATAATGCTAGGAGTACACAGCCATTACATGGGTAGCTAGAGGTGGTGAGCACTGCCTGGCATCAGTTACTTTATGTATGTGCTTAGGAGGAAGGTTTTAGCCCCTTAGGTGGTGAGCGAGTGTGCTATGTGTTGACTCTTAGCCAATGCAAGGGCATATTGAGCACACCTACATCTGCCTACACCCACAGTAGTTGCTGGTTCCCCTCTGACTCCTCATCTGCTTGCGGCTGTGGTGACCTTGCCATTGGTGGTGGGATGTGTGCTCCTTCCCCTTGTTGATCCTGCTGAAGCTGCTTTCTCAGGATGATGTTGTGTAGCATGGCAAATACAATAAATGTTTCAATACATTAACTGCACTGCAGGGGTCTCCCAGATGTATCCAGGCACTGGAACAGCGTGTTCAGCAGCCCAAACACACACTCTATGATTTTTCTGGTTTGAGCGTGTGCCTCTTTATGACATTCTTCATCAGGTGTGTGTGCCTTTCCAATGGGTGTCATCAGCCATGGTTCCAGTGCATAACCTGCATCCCCCAGTAAATGACCCTGTAGGATATCCCCCTAGTGAACATCTGGTACAGTTGGGAGGTGTGCCAGATATGTAAGTTGTGGTAACTGCCTGGGTTGCCAGCACACACGTTCAAGATGATTCCCTTGGAATTACACACAACTTGGTAGTTAACAGAGTGGAAGCCCTTTCTATTTATGTAGATCCTTTCCTGTTCCCCAGGTGGTGCTTTAATTTCTATACGTATGCAATCTATGGTAACCAGTACTTCAGGGTAGTGTGCTACAGGGTAGAAGTCCTGCATATTTGTGACCATTTCCTAAGGATGTATGGTGAAAATATATGTGGTCACTGGCATGTTGTAGCATAGCATTCAGGAATTGATGGAGGATACTCAATGCTGATACCTGTGACACCCCCAGCATGACCCTGATGATCTCTGAAAGGTACATGCAGCTAAAATTCTAAGTGCTACACATACCTTTGTCTCCACTGGTATTGGATCCCCTCGGTTTGCCCTGGCTCTGAGTTGAGGATGGCAGAGGTTGCAGAGTTCCTGTACTTTGTCTCTATCCACCCTGTACTGTTCTACAATTTCCACCTCATGCAGATTATGAAGTGTTAAAGAGGGTCTCAAAACTCTTCTCCTTCTTGTCCATTGTCAATTAACAGCAGCAGCAGCATAGACATCAGCTTGTTGCACATACAAATTAATTAAACCAACAGCAGCCCCTAACAGTCTTTCTGTGTAGACTCCTTTCCGTTGCTGTATTCCAATAGATTTTGGTATTAGCAGGGAAAACCAGAACTGAATCTACATGGTTGCTTTATCATTTGTTGAATAGCTCCTCCATCTTGGATTGGTTGATTAACATATAATTCAGCTGCTTATACTGTAGCTAGCACACCACTGTGTTTACCTTGTCTGCGTGACTCTACACAATATGTAGAGCAGCTTAATGAATCCAAAACATGCACTAATGTGAAATGTACACAGTGTAAATGGATCATGTAAGCTTTATTGACTCTAGTTGATTGTTTTTAGATGTGGTTAGATTCCATTGATAATTTGTGTTTAATCTTTTTGCTGTTGATATTATGCTGTTAAGATTATTTTAAGTATACCCATACATCAGTTCTGCCTTAAAGTTGGAGGTTTATAAGCTACCGTTTCATATATTTTGATGATAGAATTTTAGATGTATGTATACATATATATATATATGGCAATAAAAATGAGAACAACTACACCCAGCCAGGTAAATGCTGTGTTGAGAAACTCACAAAATGTAAGAAAAACAGCAAAAACTCCAACAACAGCAACCATGCGATAATTATACTGTCCTGAGCTTAAAATAAGTCCAAAAACGTCATTCAATGTGGTTAGAATCAAAAATATCCTTCAGTAATAAAGCAGAAGATCCAAGGTACTTCACAAACACGAAAATTTATTGTGCACTCAGTCGGTGGTTAGCGCTTTCACAAAATGCTTCATCAGACCATAACTGACCAAGTGAGAAATCACATTTAAAACCTGTATCAACCAAGCATGACTCTCCTAAGCTACAACATCACTTCCTTAATTGAATCAGGAAGTTCATTTATTTAAAGAGCTAACATTCATTAAATAGTCTACCAACATTGCAGTTCACAAACAAAACAAAACACATTAAAAATTCTTTACAAATTTCCCTCCTAATGTAATAAATCATAACCATAGAGCATCATTAAAATTCAATCTTTAAAAAATGTAACTAAAGTTAAAAAAGTGTTCGCTGTAACTAGCGATCATAAACATTGCTCTGTATCATCACACGAGGGAAGTGTAAAGACCTAAGCAATAAATACAACTTAATAACGAAACTAAAAACTGTCGACTAGCACGAAATGGGCATATCACCTTTAGCTACACCTCAATCCAATGTGTGAACTCCTGTAAACATAGTTCAAACACTTCGAAGCATTGCAAGCTGTCCAAAAGAATTTTTTAAAGGAGAACGATAACAACGTCTTTCCTTTCTTACATTCACTCAAGCTACACTAATATTCTCTGAATGAATCTACCTACATTTCGAAAAGAAGAAACACTCAGCTATGGTAATATAAACAAACCTATCCTACTTACAACCAAAGGACCGACAGAACATATTCATCTGTGTAGTTCAAACGCTCAAATTAATAAACTATGATGAGCAAACGTTGACGCTAATACATCGCACCATACCAAAATCAAATATAGACTAACAAATTATGTACCACATTAAACATAGCACAGAGCTCAGCGTTATTCATATATAACTAACCAACGCTAACTTTTCTAACAAAAGAATCTACCTACATCTAAAAGCAAAGGAATGCTTTGCTACGATCATGGATGCTTGGTTGCAGGTTGGATAGCTTTGTTTTCATGATATGGTGCGATGTATTAGCGTCAACGTTCGCTCATCATAGTTCATTAATTTGAGCGTTTGAACTACACAGACGAATATGTTCTGTCGGTCCTTTGGTTGTAAGTAGGATAGGTTTGTTTATATTACCATAGCTGAGTGTTTCTTCTTTTCGAAATGTAGGTAGATTCATTCAGAGAATATTAGTGTAGCTTGAGTGAATGTAAGAAAGGAAAGACGTTATCGTTCTCCTTTAAAAAATTCTTTTGGACAGCTTGCAATGCTTCAAAGTGTTTGAACTATGTTTATAGGAGTTCACACATTGGATTGAGGTGTAGCTAAAGGTGATATGCCCATTTTGTGCTAGTCGACAGTTTTTAGTTTCATTATTAAGTTGTATTTATTGCTTAGGTCTTTACACTTCCCTCGTGTGATGATACAGAGCAATGTTTATGATCGCTAGTTACAGCGAACACTTTTTTAACTTTAGTTACATTTTTTAAAGATTGAATTTTAATGATGCTCCTATGGTTATGATTTATAACATTAGGAGGGAAATTTGTAAAGAATTTTTAATGTGTTTTGTTTTGTTTGTGAACTGCAGTGTTGGTAGACTATTTAATGAATGTTAGCTCTTTAAATAAATGAACTTCCTGATTCAATTAAGGAAGTGATGTTGTAGCTTAGGAGAGTCATGATTGGTTGATACAGGTTTTAAATGTGATTTCTTACTTGGTCAGTTATGGTCTGATGAAGCATTTTGTGAAAGCGCTAACCACCGACTGAGTGCACAATAAATTTTCGTGTTTGTGAAGTACCTTGGATCCTCTGCTTTATTACTGAAGGATATTTTTGATTCTAACCACATTGAATGACGTTTTTGGACTTATTTTAAGCTCAGGACAGTATAATTATCGCATGGTTGCTGTTGTTGGAGTTTTTGCTGTTTTTCATATATATATATATATATATATATATATATATATATATATATATATATATACACACACACACACACACACACACACACACACACACACACACACACACACACACACACATGCACACACACACACACACACACACACACACACACACACACACACACACACATATATATATATATATATATATATATATATATATATATATATATATATATATATATATATATATATATGGGTCTATATTAAATCAGCGAATGCTTAAAAAAGCGAATGCTGATTTATTGACCCCCATGTAAGCAAAAGCTTACAATCTCAAAAACTTAGAACAGTGATTTTTCTCCCAGGGGAAAAAAAAATCGCTGTTCCAAAAATGAAAAAAAAAAAAACTTTAAAACATTACATAAAGTGGGGGGCTTTGACCCCCCCCCCACTTAAATATACCAACTCCGAGATCGCACTACAGTGACAAAAATGGCAAAATAATGAAGTATGCCAAGCGATTTCTTTCCCAGTTAAAGAATTTCCTTATATGCCATTTCGGTATTTTGCCATTTCGTGCTTTCAAGTTCGATCGAGATGCATTCGAAAGAATGCGTCTTCAATCATATAATAGGAAACCTGTATATATATATATATGTGTGTGTGATTATATCTGTTTCATTTGTGGTCACTGTATTTTGCTGTTGTTTTTTTTTTGTTTCAATGAAACAGATCACTGATGAATTTCACAATGTATTTCATGTCAATTAAAGTTTATTGGTGATATAAAGGAATGTAATCATATATATTAATATAAGAATGTAAAGGACCAGAAACTTTGATGTTATGTGTTGGGCTTTGCACCCAAAACCCTGGTACTCAATATACTAACTTTATAGTAGCATAACTGTGGAGAAAGAGGATAACTCCTGAAATTATATTACAGTCAGACTCATACAGTTTGACTGTAATATAATTCAACCACTACAACCACCAATGATATTTACCACAAATTGAGGCACACAATAAATGCGCTCTGCAACCAAATTAACTACAGCTACACACACACACACATATATATATATATATATATATATATATATATATATATATATATATATATATAAACACACACACACACACACACACACACACACACACACACACACACACAAATGCACACGTGCACACACGTGCGCGTGCTCGCACACACACACACACACACACACACACACACACACACACACACACACACACACACACTCATATACATGTACATATGCATATAGCTAGACAGGTAGATATATGTATATAATGAACCAGGCATGAATTCTGAAGAAGTCCGTTTGAATTTAAGGATGAAAGCACTTAAGTTTTGGTTTTACTGTTTACAATAAATTATATACTTCTTTGAATCTTCAGAATTCGGAGTGCTTTGCCACCTTTCCATTGAGATGAAGATGTACAGTGACCCCAAATACTTATCTGCATGAGCTTGGTATTTTTTATTTGGTTTTGTGTCTTTTCTTGGGCTGCACGGAGTTACACTCATTTTTTCTAGGTTCTAGATATATGTATATATAATATGTAAGGGTTTGTAGTAGCAACTCCTCTTACATGGGGGGGTTAATAAGGGGGTTTACATCTTGAAAAATTGCTTTAGTAGTGATATCAACAGCAGTTTTTGGTCAGGTGTATATTTCAATGAATCTCATTCCCTCAGTTTGGGATCACGCGGTTATTGTTTGATTTATCATGCTGAATTTGTTAGAAAGCTCTGCATATCCAAAGTCTAATAATATGTGTGGCTCAAAAGAGCTGCTCTAACAATATTTAACACTACTATGTTACCAAGTTATAAATGCTTTTGAGAAAATCTGATGAAGATTTAACAGATGCATAAGCCACAAAAACTCCAAAAGTTGAATGTGTTTAACAGAAATGGTTAGTTTCCATCACTTCATACATATTAAATTTGGATTTGAACAGACAGTTTGAAAATAAATGAAGTTCTTCCCTAAATGTAGTCATTTCATCAGCTGGCATAAGACAGCTTAAATTATATTACTGTTTGGGATAAGGAGGAATGTATTTATTTTTTTAAATAGACCTGTACTAAATAAGGACCATTTCAAACTTGCTCTTGATTTAACATCAGGTTTTATTTTTTTCTTAATTTTCAAACAGAGTGGCCTCTTTGAAGTTCATATGGTAACAACAAACTCACGTTTATTGACGAGCCAGGTTTTCTTACATAAACTGGTTTTCTTTTGACTTCAACAGTTTGTTAGCCAGGTAAGCTTTCTGCAGACTAATATTTTTTTAGGGATGATCCAGGAGCACTGCCTTTTAAGTGACTTGCTCAGAGTCATGGAGTAAGCAAATGGAGCTGGAAGGAATCAAAAGCCCTTTAACTTTGATAACAGGAAGCAACTCAAAACACCATTCAGCATCTCATTCCACCCGTGAGACATGCTCTTATTCATCTGAACTGGAGGACAGTCTCTCCATGGCATCCATGATCTGTAAA
This sequence comes from Protopterus annectens, assembly GCF_019279795.1. NCBI lineage: Eukaryota > Metazoa > Chordata > Ceratodontiformes > Protopteridae > Protopterus > Protopterus annectens. Next base: position 760,997,138 of record NC_056748.1, on the reverse strand, counting down.
CAGCACCACAACATCACACTTTAACACCATAAAGTCACTCCTAGATATGTTGAGGTAATAAAAAGAATATTTGCCTAAACCTCCTAGACCTCCCAGGCATACTACCAGCTTATCTCAGTCATGTTGCCAAAATTATAATACTACACATGCTTACTGCTACTGTAAGTCACCTGCATTATCCGTTTGTACCCTGAAGTTCCAATAAGCTTCTGCACATCCTAGAACTGCCTTACTTATACATGACACTACTGCAAGTTACATGTAGACAGCAGTCACAAGGTTGGCAAAGAATAGGTTGACAGCTGCCTCATTGGTAGTTAGAGTAGGGATGCCACTAGTGTCCTTAGGTCCCTGCCCCCCAGATATGATTATGAATTTGTAATTGCCCGCTTTGAGTTGGAATACCTTTGGCATTCCACCATGGAGGGAGATGCAGACAGATATCATTGAGCTCTCAGCTCATGTTTTTGAAGAGGGCAAAGACCCGGCATTGAGCAGCAGTTTAACTTCACCAAAAATGATGCAAAAATTCAAGGATAAAATAATCAGCTTGAAAACTGGTTTAATTGTAATGGGATTATGGTCTGTGTCTGTGTAAGATGAATGTTTAGCAGAACTTTCCCTATACTCTGCCTGCATCTATCACCTCTTGGTTTTCATGTTTTTTTTTTTAACTTTTGCTACTCCTGTGGTGTTTTTATTAGGCAAAGTTCACCTGATGGACTTCCAGACATAGCAAATTCCAGTCCCGATAATATGAAGGCAGCATTACTGAATGCTACAAAAATAAAGAACAATATGTGTGAACTTGGGGCTTTCATTAACCTTGAAGTCATCAGGATTTATATAATTACAGAGACCTTGTTCCAGGGTCGTGATTGTACTCCTTCAATTACAAGGTGCAATGCCCTTCACACAATCAGGTCCACCTGCAACTGCAGGAGAGTATTAATGTTTATGCATGACCTCATAATCTCACATCAGATTCCTCATATTACAAATCTGAAATTGGTTGAAATCTAAGTAACACTCAACAAAAACAATTCTCACATTATAGCTATTATAGAACCTTATCTATGGCCTCCATGATACTTGTAGAATACTTTAACCAGTTAAAAAAGTTAGCCACTGAGCAAAATACTTACACATAAACTGACAAATACACTACCAACAAATATGCTTAGAGGTTATTTATGGATGTCATAAATGTCAGTGTACATGACCAAACTGTCTCCTAGTCCACTGGCAGTGTCAGTCTTCAAGATCTTGTCCTCATACTTGTTTTCACCATTTGCCATGTCTTGTTTGTTATCCCCTTTCTAGTGAAATCTGACTTGCCTTACATTTCCTAAAAGCTCTGGTATATTTCTAGTTTACTCCAAAACCAATTACTTACTGTTCACCAAGTGAATTGATAGTCACAGACGTAGTAACTCTCCATCACATCTTGTATCTGAGGCTTCTTCCTTCTCTTCTAATGTTTACTCTTGGTTAGGCAAATGTATTGAATCATTACCCATCTAATGCAAGCATAATGCCAAGTATAAAACTAAACTCATGTAGTGGAAACTCTCAAATCAACAAATCCTGTAACAAGGGAAAAGCTCCTTGTTGTCTTTAAAAGATCTCTACTTTATCATTAGAAAAGGGATTGAAAATGGGTATGTCCCCAAATTTAACATTTTGAATTGCAAGGCTGACTATGACCTTAAGGTTGAAACCAGTATAAAAACAGAGAAAGCTTAGAAAAAAAAACAGCAATTACGTAATTTGCTTACATAATGGCATCTCCTCCTCCACTGACCTCAGGGATATTGTTAATATTCTTGCAGGCAAATTCATTCTCACTTGCATCTCATCCATTAAAGTCATTATGGACCAAGTCCTTTTGGCACTTCCTAAAATTAAAAGTGCTAATACAGCGGTTGCTGACAATAACATCGGATATCTGCTAAGATACACCAAATCCCTCCCCTAACAATATCCCTTCATCACTTCCCAAGTCAGTGTCCATTAGTTACATTCATGTGGTATGAAATACAGCTGTTTAAATGCTTTTGTACACAGTTGCCGCCCTCTGCAAATCATGGGAATTACAGATCTGTTAGTCTCACTAGTTGCATTTACAAGGCTATGGAACATTTTATAGATGAAGCAATAAACAGTGATACAGGTGATATTACATGCCTACATACTTCTCAACTTTTATCTCCTGAGTTATAGAAAAGTAAAAAAAAAAAAAATAATCAGGGAAAAGGACCCAAACTAGGGACAGTTTTTAAATGATAGTAGTACTGACACAGAATTTCCAGTTTTAGAAGGTACCAGGCAAAACTAAGAAGTCAGTTTAGAGACATCCCTTTATAATCTGGACAGTTGCGAGGTACATATCCCTGGATACGCACAATTTTACTTTTATTTATTTATTTATTTATTGACATTTGTTAACCGGGTTAGTCCAACTTGGCTTGGGGCCCATTTTCACTGGAGACCCGAGGGAAAAGCTCCATTATACATACAGCTTACAGTATAATCAAAGACATTTGAATCTAAAGTATTTAAACAATGATGTTAAGATATAAGCAGAAATAGTCACAAAAACATCAAAGAAAAAGAAAAAAAATGTGCACATGACATAGAAAAGTTAAGTGACAATATATTTACATATATACAACCAGATAGTTTTCACTGTGGCGACCCCTAACCGGGATAAGCCGAAAGACACAACAACAACCAGATAGTTTGAATCAACCATATAGAATTGTACAGATTTAGAAAGTATCCACTAAGTGGAGTACTATCAGTATGGGGATGGACTGAAAGATGATATATAAGAGGGGGTGTGGGAGGTTAGGGTGGGGCTTGACTAGGATACATTTTAGAGTTAAGTGGAGTTTGAGTTTTTCCTTAAAATGGGATGGGTGAATAATGGAACAGATTTCTCTTGAGAGTTTGTTCCAAGCTTGGGCGATGGAGTGTTTATATAGTAGTTTGCCTACTGATTTTTTTGAGTTGGTAAAAATGTATTAGCTGTTGATTACAGGTATGAAGAGTCTGAGGAGGGGTATAGATAGAGGTGAGGGAAGACATAGCAGGACAGGATGAAGGTTTATAGAGAATGGAGTGAAATATTTGAAGTTGTGATAGCAGTAGAAGGTGGGGGAGTTCTAGCCAGTGGAGGGAGTTTAGTGCAAGGCAGTGATGAGCACTGTATGTAGAGTTTGTGATAAATCTAGCTATCTTATGGTATGTTTGTTGGAATTTGTTCAGGGTAGTGGTTTGGATGTTGGTAAGCACTGGGGCAGCATATAGAAGGGAGGGGAGAAGATGAGCTTGTGTGAGGGAGAGTCTAGCATTTGCAGTTAGAATTTTTTTACTGCGATACAATAAACCAAGTTTCTGGTGTTTTTTTATATAGTGAAGAATGTGAAAATTAAATTTGAATTCATCATCAATAGTGACAGCAAGGAGTTTTGTGTGAGTTTCTGGTTTGATAATGGTGCTATTTGAGGAGGTAATTGTAAAGGTAGTTTTGTGGTAATTCAGAGATCGGGGAAGAAATAGTAGGAGTTTGGTCTTTTTGGGGTTAAGGATGATAGATTACTGGACAACCATTGTTCTGTGGAAAGAAAGGCTTGTCGGGTAAGTGTATGGAGTTCAGAGATATTATCAGAGATGGAGATGAGAGTCGAGTCATCAGCATATTGGATAAGGAAGGGAGGATTGTTTACAAGAAGTATAAAGATCATTGGTAAAGACATTGAAAAGGAGGGTACCCAGAATGGAACCTTGAGGTACCCTGGTTTGGACTCGTATGAAAGGAGAAGAGGAGAAAAGCCATTTTTAATAGATTGCTGCCTACAAGATAGGTAACTGGAGAACCAGGCAAGAAAGGCAGAAGATAGGTTAAGATTTGCAAGTTTAGAAAGAAGAAAGGGATGGGAGACAATATCAAAGGCTTTGGGGAGATTGAGAAAGAGACAAGATAAGTTTATTTTTATCTAGGGCCTCAGCAATGGTATGAGTAAAGGATAAGAGGGCAGTAGTTGTTCTGTGGTTGGGATGGCATCCATGTTGAGTGGGAGTGAGAAGGTTTTGTTGCAGGAGGTATTTGACTAGTTGTGTATGGATACATTTTTCGAGAATCTTGGAGAGGGAGATAGCATTGCTATGGGTCAGTAGTTAGAAGGGTCTGTGGAATTACCGCCTTTATGCAAGGGAATAGTAGAAAAGGATTTACATAGGGTAGGGGCAGTGGATTCCAGAATAGATCTATTAATAAGTATGGATACTGGATAGGCTATGGAATCGGCAGCAAGTTTGAGGAAGGTAGGGGGTAGGTCATCAGTGGAAGGGGAGCAGGGTTTGAGCTTTTGAAGTAGTGATCTGATGTGGAATGTAGAAACTGGATGTAAAGAGAATAGATGTTTGTTAGAAGGGTTGGGGTGGGTAGGCGGAGAAGAAGTCTTGCAGTTGGTAGGAGTGAGTGCTTGTATGGTGTCTATAAAATGCTTGTTGAGGCAGATCATGCCAGCTCAACTTATTTGAAAACTTCAGAAGGGTTAGCAGTTATTTGCACTAATCAGAAAAATGCTGCAAGCAGTGTCACACAGGGCTCTGTCTTGGGTCCCTCCTCTTTAGCATATACTCATATCAAGGGGCCATAGTTAATCAAGTTTGCTGATGACTTCAAACTGCACAGTTATTAGATCCCATTCCAGTACACATATCCCCCACTCAGGCCTGAACCAACAAACAGCTGGTGTGTTGGTCATCAGCTTAACTTCAGTGCTAAGAAATGCAGGACAGTCTCCTTTGGTAAACCTAGAATCACAACTGTATACATTACAGATAACATTTATCTTACATCTGACCTTTTCATCACAGAAGTGGACCAAATATCTGAAACTGCAGTTCCACTCATACTGAGCAGGATTACTATTGCAATAACACATCATCAGTAGGGTAAAACGAACTTGCCTCATAATGGCCTAAACCCAGCTGACATTATTAGCGGATGAACAAGCCAACAATTGGTATATTATGCTTCACAATGATAGGAAAAGCTGACACCAAAGGATCCAGTGACATCGATATGAAACCTTGGTTTCCACAGTCCAGTTCACTCTGCGTAACTTTTCTGACACCTGCTGATTAAAACCCCAAAAGCCATAATGCTTGTGAGGCCTCACCTTCACTGCCTATATTCTTACTGAAAATCAGGATCAAGTGAGCTTTTGCTTTTTTGCTCCATGGGAGGTTTCTGTTCTCCCTGAGCTCAAATTAGACTACCTGCACCAACTTCCCAGTCAAACCACACATGGCACTGTTTGATAATGAAATAAAGGCATAATATCGACAGTAAAAAAAAAAAAAAAAAACACTCTCCTTTGAGCACATGATTGCCGTGGTCACAAAATACTTCTACCTTGGCCAACTTATCTTCCATGGTATTTTCACTAGTGCCAAAGACGTTATAGAACCACATTTTCCTCCCTTATTAAACCCATTGGTGAATATAATGGCCCATTTGGCATGTTCCTCACTAAGCAAGTAAACCTTGTCAAAAACCATCAATGTTTTCTCATCAAAAACATTTCAGGTCCTGCTACCTTTAATTGATTTAATAGGCAAACACCTCTATCTTTCTACTCAGTCTTGTAAGGGGTCCATAGTTGTTATCTATGTGCAGCCTTCCATGTTACAAATGATCTTTGAACTCCTTCAGCTAACTAGAACCATTGGTAAAGCAAACAATCACTCTAGATACCCATACCAATACTTAACGACATTAACAATATCAGCTGCCATGACAAATTCCAAACAAATGGGCCAAATCTTAGGGTTGCATTGTCAGTGAGGTAGTTCTCTGGGGTATATCACTTCCCAAAGGATACAATAATGCATTTTAGTTTTAGTCCATGGTTTTGGCACCAGTTATTTATTTGGGACAAATTTTCTTACAAGATTGCTAAGTCATTTGAAGATTCAGTGACTGCTCCTAGTTTGAAATCATAAGCAAACTTAGACAAAGCCCATTGCTAAGGACTTGTACTTTAGAAAAGTAGATGCCAAACAGGAGAGTTCCTAGCACAGAACCTTAGGAGACTCCACTGCCGACTGGTCTCTTTGTGGAGGTAACTTCCCCTGTTTTGATTAGAAGCCTTCTAAATGTGAGCCAGTTACAATTGTGGGGGTGACACAGGGTTTTATTCTCAGTTTATTTAGCTTTTCTGCTATATCTGAGTGGGGAATTGAGTTAAACACTTTGGCAAGGTTGAGGTATGAGGTGTGTTCCATTTTGTCTTCATCCATTGCTTTGGTGACCTTTTCAAAAGAAAAAATGCACCAGGTTGAGTAAGCATGACCTGCCCCTGATGAATTCAAACTAAGACAGGCCCAGTGTTTGGAGGTTGTCCATGTTCTGATAGATTAGTTCCATGATACGTCTTTCCATAGCTTTGCATATAAAGCTGGTCAGATGTATGGGTCTGTAATTGCTCGGGTCTGTGATTGTGATTGGTTACATTTTTGGTTGCACTGCTGTTTTAATAAAAAAAGTTAAAAAAATACAGTTTATATAATCAGTCAGTCATATAATTTTGCATTATTAAGCATATTTTTTGTAGTAATAACATTTGTGGTATTTTCTATGTGTAATATAAATGACAGTGCATACCATTTATAGGTTCATAGGTGTTTACTAGGCTAACAACCACAAGGGCCTTTTTAAGCCTAGCCATGCATCCCAAATCTCTGCCAAGTTCCGATACCCTTGATAAGTGTAAGCATGGGCCTGGGAGATGAACCATTTACCGGTTACCTGTTTACATCAGAGATATATGTGCCAAACCAGGGATGAATTTCCAGTTTCCCATCCAATTGTCCAAGTTGCACTTGGATTAGGGAGGAACTCTGCTTCACATGAATGGGGAGCCTGTTCCATAGACGGGGTAGTCTCTGGGATACATACCTATCTCTCCAGCATGTCCTATTTATATCACATGAAAGGTTTAAGTCTTTAGAACAGGTAATTCTGGTACTGTTTGTTTTGCGGATATGCAGGAGATCCATCAGAGTGGGGTCTGACAGTGCTCTGTATGCCAGGCATAGATCTCCCCTCAAAAGCCTGTAGGAGACAGAATACAGGCATAGGGCCTTGAGACAGTCTGCATAGGACATATTACTTATGCCCTATATTATTTTAGTGAGGAACCTCTATGGACATTCCAGTTGTTGGATATGCCTGGTTAGGTACATACCAAAGGGGGCATTGTACTCAATGATAGGTCTGATGAATGTTGAATACAGTGGAACAATGACTTCCTTGGAGTTAGATGCCATACCTTTGTTTGTAAGTTGTGCAACATGGAATGCTTTCCTCACCACTGTAAACATGCGATGATCAAAGGCTAGATTACTATTTATGTCCATCCCTAAGCCCCTGACTACTGGGTCAGCTCTAAGGGGTGTGTTGTCAATATGATAGTTATCAGGGATGGATGACTTCCCAAAGGATATTATTATGCTTTTCTTGGCATTTAGTTTTAGTCAATGACTCTGATACCAGTTGTTTATCTGTGTCAGCCCCTCCTGGAGAACATTTGTGTCAGTGTGAGACTCAATGACAGCTCCTAATTTGCAATCATCTGCAAATTTAGTCAGCCAGAGACCACTGACATTGGCCTTGACTTCTGAGAAGTAAATGCCAAAAAGGAGTGGTCCAAGGACTGATCCCTGAGGGATTCTACTTGCGACTGGCCTCTTTGTAAAGGTGGACTCTGCAATTCTAACTTCCTGGGTCCTGTCTGTGAGTCAGTTGGCTATCCACTGGATGACATACGGGTTTGTACCTAACCTCTTGAGTTTGTCAATAATGCCTGAGTGGGGTATCGTGTCAAATGCCATGGCCAGGTCAAGGTAGGCAGTGTGAACGATTTTGCCCTGCTCCACTGATTTTCTTTCATTTTCCATTAATCTTGTTTTGGAAATTATTTGTCATGACACACACCATTGTGGGGGGGGGGGCTCATTTCCTTCAGTTAACAGTTTTGCAAAGTATATCAACAAAAAGGCTAATAATAATGTGCAACATGAGCAGACTCTTGAGTATGACACTGAACTGAAACAGATTTGATAGCACAAAGTCTACTCATTTCTGTACCTTCTTGAAGCTGTAGATCTTGATTACCCTTCAGCTTATTTTTGGTTTCATCCACCCAATGTATCCACAGACTTTTCCCATGCATTCCTGAATTCTCTTACTGGTTTTGATGCAGCAGACTCTTCAGTTAGCTTGTTTCAGTCAGGGTTCAAGTTAAGTAGTTGAAGGTTACTACAGCGGGTATCATTTATGCATGCAGAATTGCTGAGAACCACTTCAAGTGAATCTCAAAGTAAATAAAAATAAATAAATGTAAAGTGCACACCATTGAAAGACCTAGAAAACAGTGAATTTATTAAAAAGAACACACTGAGTGCTTTTCTCTCTATTTAAAGTGAATACCATATTTTAAATCATTCAACTAATCTTGCCAACATATTTTTCAACCTTTCTAGATCTTTTTGTGAAACCATTCTGAGGCATATATTTGTATCATCAGAAAAATGGCATAGTTTTTTATAATTCAGCTGCTATGTCATTTAGGCATGCATTGAACATGTTACCGTCAGTATTAACATCTTTCAAATTCCACTAAAAACAAAATAATTTCATGAGTGGCCTCCATTTAGCATGACCAGTATGCCATTTAGTCTAGCACGTGTCATATTCATAATATCCCCTTAAAGGAAGCTCCAAGTCTTTATAACATAATTACTCATTTTTGTGTAGTATCATTTCAAATGCTTTGCTGATTTCTAAACAGACCACACCTAGAGCTTCTTCCATGATTGCTGCCAAGGCTGTCCAGCCAAATTAGGGTCAACAGTGATTCCTATTGTTTTAGTATACTCCTAACATTTTTTTTTAAATTCAAGATACATACTCATTTTCTTCACACTTTACTTAACAGAAGTGGTTACCTCAGTGAATGGCCTTCCAAGAGAATATATTAAATATGCCAAACATTACATTCCTGAAATGAAATCATACACCTTGGGTCAGTACTTCAGTTACTTCAAAATCTCATTACCTACCAACAACTTTGAAATCAAACCAAAAAACTAATTAAACAAGAAAAAAAAAAAAACTACTTCAAAACAAGTTCGCTAAAATACCAGAAAAATCCCAAAAGATTCTGGCAAACAATCAACCTCCTTCTCAACCCAAGAAAACCCACTACCCCAGCCCCAACTCTGACCAACCCAAATAATTGCATAGCCACTCAGTTTAACTCCCATTTTATTAACTAAGTAACCTCTCTACTAAACAGAACCCCTAATATGCATCTGTCCATACCTCAAACCTCCAACAACAATTCTACCTTCCTCTTTCTCAAACCTATTCAAACAAATTATGCTAAAAATCTCCTTTCTAAACTAAAACCTTGCACACTAGCTGCAGACCACCTACCTGGTGACCTTCTACTACTAGCTGCTACTTCCATCGCTTACCCTATATCTATTCTCATTTACCATTCTATCTCTGAACAGTACGTACCACTCCACTGGAAAATATCTCATGTCATACCCTTACATAAAGGTGGTCCCTCTACTGATGTATCCAACTATAGACACATAGCCATTTTGTTACCACTTGCCAAAATCTTGGAAAAATGTGTACACAAACAGATCTTAGACTACTTTCTGTCAAATCATCTACTATCTAATACACAACATGGCTTTTGACCTAGGCATAGCACCAGTACAGCTCTAATTAGCTTTACTAATACCATAAATCAACTCAAAAACAAAACCAATTAGTCTCTGCTACCTTCCTAGATATGTCAAAAGCATTTGACACTGTATCACATCAACAAAGAGTCAAAACCTGGAAAAGCTATCTCCAACATAAACAGCCTGTATTGTTACTTAAATACAAACAGCTGCAAAACCAAGCTAAAAAAACAAGTCATTAAAGATAAAAAATCCTACTACATCAAACTCCAAATAAATCATGCAAAAAACCCCAAACAATTCTGGAGCTCTATTAATTCCCTCCTCAAGCCTGGTACAAAAACAACCCATGTCCTGATACTAGTAAATCTGAACAAGAAATCGCCAAACTATTCAACACCTTCTTCACCTCTTCTATTGCTGATCTAATCAAGACCTTCCTCAACAAAAGCCCTCCACCCCCCTCTGCTCAAGCTTCCTCCTCCTCCTCTCCTACACCCCCTACTTTTGAACTTAAACCTGTATCCACCTACCTTATAAAAAAGCTTCTCTCCAAACTTAAACCTTGCACCAATGCCCCCGACAACATTCCTTCCACCTTCTTAAAAATTGCCTCCGATGGTATTGCTCTCCCTATCAGCATCTTGATAAATAGATCACTACTTGAGTCCTATGTACCCATACTATGGCATTCTACATTTATTCTACCACTCCACAAGGTTGGTAAAAGCTGTAATGTTTCCAATTTCCGCCCTATAGCCATTCTCTCACCAATCTCTAAACTTCTTGAAAAATGCATACACCTGCAGCTCATGCTATTCCTTACTGAGCACCAGCTACTCTCTCCTACCCAACAAGGCTTCCGCCCTGGACACAGTACCAACACAACCCTTCTATCCTTCTTACATTCTGTCAATCTAGCTCGAGACTCTGGTAACATAGTTTCAGCTGTTCCACTAGACTAATCTAAAGCTTTCGATACCATCTCCCACACCCATCTATTAAATCATCTATCGAATCTCTACATCTCCCAAAAAACTCTTTCCTGGTTCTCCAGCTATCTTTCTGACAGGTTCCAAGCTGTCAAATGGGGCCAGGCCTCCTTCATTTTCCTCGCCACCCCTACAGGAGTACCTCAAGGTTCCATACTAGGCCCTTTGCTATTTAACATCTTTATTAATGATTTCTACAAAGCCATACCCAATACCAAAATTGTCCAATACGCAGACAATTCCACTTTGATCTGCTGCGCCTCTAACCTATCTGATCTTCAGTCTCTAACTCAAACTGCCTTCTCAACTACTGAAAACTGGATGCACCAAAACCACCTGTCACTAAATGCTAACAAAACTAAGATTCTTCTAGTCACTCCCTCAAAATTCACTCCCATTGATAAAAACTCACTTCAAATTACCAGCCTTAACAATTCTATTATCAAAGTCGTTCCCTCTGCCAAACTCCTGGGGGTCACCATCGACGAACACTTAAAATGTAATACTCACATCCAACTTAACATCAAGAAAACCCACATAAAACTCGGCCTACTCTACAGAAACAACCACTTCCTCACTCCCTCCACCAGACAAACTTTGGCCACTACCTATCTCCTCCCCTCTCTTTTGTATGGCGCTCCTCTGCTTACCAATCTATCTTCCACACTCACCTTCAAACTGGACGTGTGCTACAATAAAATCTCCAGATTCGCTGCCAAGGCAAAATCCTCCTCCCATCACTGCACCTCCCTACACTCTTTAAATTGGCTTGAACTCCCTAATCAACTTGGCTTCCTCCAAATCGTCACAGCCTACAAATTATTTTTCCAACCTGCTAGCTGCCCTGCATTATCTCATATCCTACAACCATATACCCCCCTTAGACCCCTTAGATCTACTCACCAAAAGCTTATAATTACCCAAAAACCCAAGCGCCCAGCTGGTCAGCTTCTACTCTCCTTTTCCCTAGCCAAAAAATGGAATGCCCTGCCCTCTACTCTGAGGACCTGTGACAATCCACATACCTTCAAAACACAACTTCATTCTTACCTGTTTCTTCACAGGAAATGTAACTGCACTCTTCAACTCATACCTCCCAGGCTCTGCTCCTCCTTCTCTCTTGGCTAACCTTCATACCTTCCTAATTTCTCTCATATACTTAGATTATAAATGTAACCAAACAGTAACATCCAGCCATCATGCTGTATGCCTGTCTTTCTCTTGAAAAATGTTTAATAGTTTTGCTGTCTTTACTGAATGATATCTATTTTGACTGTAATACCACCTGTTACGTTCATAGGTTCATAGGTAGGTACTAGGCTATTGGCCCAAGGGCCTACGTAAGCCTAGCCAGCAAGGTTCCCTGGCTTACGCCACCCAAGAAAGCTACTACCTGTCAATTGCAATGCAAATATTTTTCTTGTAATTCTCTATGTAATGTAACTTTGTATTGTGGAGCTTTTCTCCCCGGGCCTCCACTGAAAATGGGCAATCGAGCCCAGTGGACTTCCCCGGTCACCAAACTGGAATAAATAAATAAATAAATAAATACATACTTCTCAATGAACTGGCTTTCTACCACTGCAGCTCTGAAGCCCAAAGCTGGTTTCATAGCTAACTGGGGCAATAAACTCTCCCCTCCAGCTCCCTGTATGTGTAGGAGTCCCACAAGGATCTATCCTTGGCCCACTTTTATTCACAATTTTTACCAATGACCTAAACTCCTCAGCAAATCCAGCCTCAATCATACAATATGCTGATGATGCTTCCCAAATCTGCTCTGACTCCTCTATCAAGGAACTCCAAGAAAAAACTCAGGCAGCCCTGCACAATACTGAAAACTACTTAACGGCCCATCAACTTATACTTAACCACAATAAAAGCAGCTTATGGTCTTCTATAATACCTCAACAACAACCAACCTACCACCTGTCTCAATTTCCTCCTCCAATGGCACAAAAATAGAACCCATTGAACATACAAAACTTTTTGGTGTCACAATTGATAGTGGACTTAAGTTTGACAAACACCTTGCACTAACAATTAAAAAGGTTCATGTCAAACTGTGTTCGCTCTCTGTAGAGCTAAATTGTATCTTACTGACCATGCCAGACTTGCAACTGCCAGAACCCATCTTTTATCTTCCCTGCTTTACTGGTCACAAATATTTACCAATCTTCACAAATCTGAACTGAATAGCCTTGAATCTTGCTATAACAAAATATCCAAATTCACCACTAATCAGTCTCAAAGATCTTGCCATTGCACTGTCCTTCTCCAGCTGAACTGGTTAGAGCTCCCTTGCCTACTTACTCAGCTACTAACTGCCCATACAGTCTTATACAAACCTGACAACTGCCAAGCTCTATTTGACCTTGTCCAACCCTACACTAACCTAAAATCTCTTAGGTCTGCTGATAAAGTATTGTTGAAGGTTAACAAAACGCAAAACTCTCACAGCATCTCCTTATATTCACATATCATTGCCAAACACTGGAATTCTCTACCTCAGCATATTCTGTCCATCAGTAATATACATTCATTTAAACAGTCCCTAAAGGAATATTTCACCAAACATAGGCTTTGCTCATGTTCTTCACCAGGCTAACTAATTTCACCCTTTA
>NC_056748.1:760948745-760978745 GCF_019279795.1 Protopterus annectens | reverse complement strand
TGAAAAAAATTATTTTTATTTAAAAAGAGAAATGATATGTTAAAGAATGTATCTACCTCTATAACGACATACACTGCAATTGTAATTTTTCTAAATATTTTATACAATAAAAACACAAAATCAAACTGTGTCATGTCTGATTTCTGGTAATGTGCATCAACTGTACATTTTCATCCAAGTAATCTATTTATTTACACTTACTAGTCATAGCTCATGTCTATAGTCACTGCATAAATTTACCCATTCGCTCATACTCTGTATTTATGCTAACTTCACCTTCCCCTAGCCATCTCTTACCATAACTACATATCCTATACAAGAAACTAACACCATGTATACCCAATCCTGTGCAATTACAAACTATTTTTAAACCTTCTGCAACACCATAAAGAGCTAACACTAAGCCACCTCTTACTTTTCTTAAATATCTCCCTCCATCATACCCCATCCTGCTTTATTAACCCACTCTTTCCTTTCTGAATCACTGTTTTAGCATCCTTATAGCTCTTCTGAACCCTGCCCTTCCTTCCCCATAATACTACCCCACAAATATCTATCCATTGTCATACTCTATATCCTATACATTTAACACTCATCTACAGCTGTTATTCCACTATACATAACATTACTGTACTCCAAATGGTAATTACATGACCTCTCAAATGTGCTACATCTTAATCTACAGACATCATTTTACCTTTGTTTGCACATCACCCACTTATTCTATGAGAGTAGTAGTACCCACTAATGTCCTTTTCTTTGTTACCATTACTAGCCACAGTCCCATACCCTCACCGCTATTTCTTCCCTATAAACAAACTATCCTGTCAGTCATCCATCCATATTCTGTCCTTATTCTATCCCAATCCCTTCTTATCCTGTCAGTATTTTCTCCCTATTTACATTCTATTCTCCTCCATCATTCCATACAACACAATAAATTCTTTCCCTACCTCCAGTTTCAGCCTCCCACTATTATATCACATCCACACACACCCTCCAGTTTTACCACGGTACTTGCTCATTACACCTCTGTCTATCACCCATTGTAAGCTGCAATCTTACTTCCGTTTTCCATAATTCACTCATTACCCATCTACTCTCTGTCAGCTATTAAACTAGCCCTTCTAACCCTTATTGTAATTTTTTGTTCATCCTCCCTAATAAGTGTAGTACTACTTATTTAAACCTACCATCATGCACCACACTACATGGTATGCTCTGTTGTCATATATAACATTTCTGACATCATGTATTTTTCTTATATGATCCTCTTCATTTCATGGCCAACTTTAGTCTCCGCATTTGCTCAGACCTCTCCCCAGTCACACTGGCTTTTTTCACAAATATAACTCCATGCATGTTATCTTTTTTCACAAATATAACTCCATGCATGTTATAACACCTCCTATAGTCACCTCTTTAAAAACACCCATGTTGTAGCCTCACTTCTGCAAAACAACCTTTATATTAAACAATTTAAAACTGAAGGAGCTGTTCCCCTACATCCCGTTATATGTCACAATCCAGATCTGTGGAGACATTCGCCTTAACCATGGACCACCTTCACTGACCAGATAAGAGTCTCCCGCTATCCCATTTCCACCTCTCATCCCACATAATGTAGCCACTACCCTTTTAGGGCAGAAGATTATCTGTATTAACATCAGGAGCATTGGTAACAAAATAAATGAGCTACATGAATGGCTAACCATGTACTCACCATCTTTGAAACCTGGCTGAAACCAGACAACAAAGATGCAGAAATTGCAACTCCCCCCCCCCCCCACTCCCGGCTACAGAACCTGTGGACTTGATTGCATATAAAAGAAGGGAGGAGACATTGTTATAATGTTATCCAGTACCCTTAAACTCTCTCTATACCCTGGGAATCTTCTGACTTTCAGAAATGACATTATCATTTCTTTTCTCAAGCTAAACACACATAAAAATGTATGTACCATTGCCTTATACATCCACCAGGAAACAACATTTCTACTAATTGAAGATATTCTTTCCTGGATAACATCAAGCATCCCTTATGAAATATTTTTTTATTGCGGACCCAAACATAGATTGGCTGTCCCTTACTACTGACTTCCCACCATATCACTAAATCTATTTGGCTACACAGAAACTATCCAAACCATAACTAGGTTTAACAAGTCCAATAATAAGCAATCCCTTCTGAAATAGATACAGACCAGCAATTCAAATGAAATATCATCAGAACCCTTAACGGACACAATTAGTAATCATCTTCTCATGTTTGCAATCAGAAATACTAGCTATGAACCCAGAACATATCACTTTATTGAAGCACATTATCTAACCAACAGATTCATATCCAATCTAAAAACTATTCAAATGGAAATTATCTAGAACCATTCCTCTAGATGATGCCAATATTCTCTTTAACACAGCCTTCCTTAATGCACTAAACAATCAGGCTTTAATTTGAAGAAAGAGGGACAAGTGTAGCACTGCTTCCTGGCTGTCTTATGACAACAAAGTACTTGTGCTTAAAAGGGATAAGGACTGGAAAATCTGACAACTAATATGAACTCCACAAGGCCATCAAAGCTCTAGATACCTCCACAATCTTACATCAGAAGGTTAAAATAGATAAAATCCAGTACTACTTTGTCTCACAAAGCATTCACCATGAAAACCCAAAAGAGTTTTGGTGCTTCTTCAAAAAACTCAACCCCTGGTAGATGTCAACAACCCAGTCCAATCCATGTCCTGATAGGGATCCAGACTGTACTTCCATTCTATTCAACTCAAACTTCATAAATGCCTTAAATTTATTGCAAAATAAAATAAAAACAACAATCCCAATGCCTTCTTAATCAGCTCTAGCCCTGCCTGTACCACAAAGAAGTACCTCCTTAAATTAAACCCACCACTTTAGCTATTGATAACTTACCAGGCAACTAACTCAAAATTGCTGCAGAAGCCTTAGGCTATCTTGTATCAGTTCTCATATCAGATCTATTGAAGAATCTTATGTCTTCTGGCCACAAAGAAGAGCAAACTTGCACATTTTCTACAAAATGCATCCTACAATGCTTACTCTTCTCATCACTATACTGAACTTAAGCACCTCAGCTGGCTAGAGCTTTTCCCACTACCTCTCTCTCTCTCGCTCTTTCTCTAAACTACAGGTAGTTCACAGTGTAATGTATCACCCTAAAAGGGTTGCTGATCCAGGCTCTTTGCTACAAAGATAAAACCCTATCCGACAACTCTGCTCTAGTAATAAACAACTCCTACTGGTTCAAAAGGCAAATAACATAGCAGGAGATGCTCTGTATTCCAGCTGTCTCCAAGGCCTGGAACTCCATCCCACTCCTTTTTTTAGGCTCAGACATCTTGAAAACTAAAGTAAAACAACCCTTCTTTAACTCTTGGCTATGCCACTGTTATGTACTAGGATATGATTTAAAAAGCAATTCTAGCTGACATGACCATAAAGTAGAACCATGTGTTGCTGTATTATACTCTATATTTTTTTTTAAAATGATCTCATTCCTTCCTGCACAAAATTAAAACAGTAAACAATTACTAGCACTAGACTTCCATTTCCATGTCTATCCCACTTCTTTTCTAAACACTCTTTAAACCTACCAACTAGCACTGCCACCATAACGAGTGCTGTAGTTAAAATTCTGTTGTACCACCTCACTACTGACACTGTAGAACTGTTTAAACACTCCTACAATGTGCTATTCCTAATATGTATTAAGTGTATTTAGGATCCATTTTGTATTACTATGTCTTACAATTATGTACTAATGTATAATGTCTCATGCATTATTATATTCATACAATGGCTTAATGTTTGCAAAAATATGCAAAAATATGATAGTAGAATGTATCGTTCATTAAATTTATGTATTTGGAGCTTTTTCCTACTGGGCCTCCAATGAAAAGGGGGCATGCTCCCAGATAGACTTTCTTGGTAAACAAAACAGAATGAATAAATAAATAAGATTTACCTGCAATCAACTGGACGTGGTTAAGATTTACCTGCAATCAACTGGACGTATAAGCTAAATCAAGTACACTTTTATCTGCACTTTTTTCATATAATACTGTATTTTATTTATTTGTTTCACTGAATATTAATTGAATTGAATATTGTGGTCTTTCTGTGTCTCTACGGGGAGCTTGTTAGAAGTGTAGCCAGTGGTAGCAGTGGGGGTAGTTTCTCTCCTTTGATATTCTGTGTTCAACTCCTAGCCTAAGGGAGTTTTCTTGCCATATAAGTGTTACATCTTGTGCTATTTCTGCTAAATATCTGAGCTTTGGCTGGCTAAGATTTACCTGCAATCAACTGGATGTATAAGCTAAATTAAGTACACCTTTATCTGCACTTTTTCATATAGTACTGCATTTTATTTATTTTTTTCACTGAATATTAATTGAATCGAATATTGTGGTCTCTCTGTGTCTCCACAGAAAGCTTGTTAGAAGTGTAGCCAGTGGTAGAAGTGGGGGTAGTTTCACTTCTTTGATATTTTGTGTTTAACTCCTAGCCTAGGGGGTTTGTCTTGCCATATAAGTGTTACATCTTGTGTTATCTCTGCTAAATATCTAAACTGTTGGCTGGCTAAGATTTACCTGCAATCAACTGGACGTATAAGCTAAATTAAGTATACTTTTATCTGCACTTTTTCCATATAGTACTGCATTTTATTTTTTTTTTCACTGAATATTAATTGAATTGAATATTGTGGTATTTCTGTGTCTCTACAGTTGGTTCTGCACCCCCCCCCCATTCCTGTTCTTGTTGTGGTGTTAATCTTGGTGGCTTTGAAATTGCATGCCCCTCTTGTAAATTTGTGTTTGGACACTCCTTTTTGGCCTATCTCATTTGCTCACTCAACTGAGTACAGTGAGATCATATTTTGATTTCAGACACTCCTACAAGTCCCATCTCTTTAGCTTTATCTACTGTGTACAGAGAGAGCATTTGGGAAGGAGAACCCTTGGGAGGGTGGCTTAATGGATAAGGTGTTTGCCTTACAAACAGAAGGTGCAGGGTTTGAGTCTTACAAGGGATAACTGGCTAGGCTTAAAATGGCTCGCAGGGGCAGTTAGCCTAGTACTAAACTATGAACCTATGAACTATGAACCTATGTAGACTCTTAATCCTGCTCTGCCCCCCCCCCCCAGGAAAAAAATATATACTTTATTCAACTGTACTGTAACTGTCTTAGTTTGCTCTTCTGTGTGCTCTTGTCTGTTCAGTTGCTCTTACTCTACACTTATTACTACTTGTTAGTAGCCTCCTAATTTACTGCCTTCTGCTTTTGTTTTTAGTGATTTGTTAATTTAATTGCAAATGTGCCTTCTGTGGAAGGTTGGGTGCTGGGCTGGCAACTCGACACTGTAAAACTCCACTGCCAATCATGAGCAGACAGATGATCTGCTGTGGCGACCCCTAACTGGGAAAAGCCGAAAGAAGAAGAAGTTAATTTAATTGCAAAAAAAAAAAAAATTCTAAGCTACTTTCTTGTCTTTCCTGTAACTAGTCTCGTCCAGATACAGAGTTGCTGTATCCAGGACTGTTTGTAAGCTTCTGAACCCCCCAAGCCTTTCTGTGTTGAAGAGAAGTCTTTTAGCTTATCAGTGGGAGTGGTAAGCACTAGGTAGCCTATCTATCACAAGAGGAGTGGCTTCTGGACCAGAAATTATAGTTCATTGGCCATTTGGGCAGTTTTTTCCATGTCTTTCAACTTTCTGATTTAAAAGCCTGCATTTGCGCTTGTTTCCGATCTTTCCTGTAACTAGTCTAGTCCGGATAGAGATTTGCTGTATCCAGGACTGTTTGTAAGCTTCTGAGCCCCCCCCCCAAGACTTTCTGTGTTGGAAGGAAGCCTTCTAGATTTTCAGTGGGAGTGGTAAGCATTAGGTAGCCATCTAGCACAAGTGGAGTAGTCTCTGGCCCAGAAATTGTCGTTTATTGGTCGTTTGAGCAGTTTTCCATCTCTTTCAACATTCTGTTCTAAAAACCCGCATTTGGGTTTTTCCCGCCTTTCCTGTAACTAGTTTAGTCCAGATACAGATTTGCTGTATCCAGGACTGTATGTAAGCTTCTGAGCCACCAAGCCTTTCTGTGTTGGAGGGAAGCCTTCCAGCTTATCAGTGGGAGTGGTAAGCACTAGGAAGCCTGTCTACCACAACATGAGTGGATTCTGGCCTAGAAATTGTAGTTTATTGGCTGTTTGGGGAGTCTTTCTATCTCTTTCAACTTTCTGGTTTAAAAGCCTGCATTTGCACTTGTTTCCCACCTTTCCTGTAACTAGTCAAGTCCAGATACAGATTTGCTGTATCCAGGACTGTTTGTAAGCTTCTGAGCAGTGCCAAAGTCTGCTCTTCAATTTTTCCCTTAGATCTGCTAGTTCTCTCCTCTCCTGCACTTTTATTAGCTTATTAGTCTAGCACTTTACCAGACTTCTTGTAGCAATTATTGTAGCACACAAAAGTGCTATCAGCACTAAATGTTCTACAAGGAAACAGCTCCATTACTTATTATTATTAATGTCCACCCCTCCAAGCATGTCTAAAGGTCAGTTCCCTGTGCTTTCTCCTATTAACCTTGTGAACTTGGGCATCCTGAGGCAATGTAACAACTGCCTCATGTACACCAACAACCCTCTCATCTTACCTCCCAACACTCAGACTTGTGAGAGATGCATTTATATATCCAAATTGGAAGCCATGCACTCTTCAGCCAAGACCGGAATAGCTGGTCAAGAGGAGAAGGTCAACACTTGCACCACACCACATGGAACACATAGCCCTCCAGAACACACACCAGCACAGCCTTCACATAAAAACACAAACCACACACCCACTTTTGCAAAGGCTCTCAATAAAAATCTACCCAAACAGCAGAGACCTCCAAGGCAGAAATGCACTTGACCACCACAACACAACACTAATTACGAGACACATAACTCTCCTAAACAGTGTGCCACTCAACCAAAACCCATAAGGCAAAACAGCATGCCCAACACACTAGTCATGGGTGAGGTGATAGTGAGGCACACTGATGTCCCACTCACTAGGCTGAATAAAGAGAAAGTAACAGTCAGCTGCCTGTCAGGTGCTAGGATCCACCACATAACGCATGCACTCAGGTCCCTCAACAACAGGTACAAATATGACTCAGACATTGTACATGTGGGTGTGAATGACCTGAGACATACCTCCTTGGACTACATGAAAAGAGACATGGAGGAGCTCTCGGATTATGTAGCCCAGGTGGGTATGACCCTAGCCTTAAGCAGCATCCTACCATCACCAAGAATGATACCACAGTGCAAGCAGAAAATGATTGATTTCAACAATTGGCTAAGTTTCTGGTGTCACTCTAAGGGGATCCAGTATCCGTCTGCCTTGGATGACATGATTGACAGACATCGATGCTTTGCCAGAGATGGCCTGCATCTCTCAACCTTGGGCTTCTGGATACTGGCCAAGGCTGTTACCACCCCTTTTTAGGTGGTGTTCCAATAACCAAATTACCACCATAACAGCTACAAACAAATGCAATCTGAGGGTCATGCTGCTCAACGCTAGAAGTCTAAATCTCAAAATGAACTCACTTGAAGCACTCCTTAAAATGGAGAACATTGCCATTTGTGCTGTAACAGAGACCTGGTTCAAGACAGCTGAAAGCACCCCTACACTATCAGGCTATAACTCTTTCCATGCCTTTCGGCACCAGACCTTGGACTGAAGCTTCAAAGGCAGTGGTGCTTCCATATTCATAAAGGATGCGCACACCTCCAGACTGATAGCCCAACATAACACATAAGCGATTCAGGCCTGCTACAGGGTCCACAACCATGTCCCAAGACTCACACTCCACATTCCTAAGCACCCTGGAGAATATTAGGGTCCAACCTAACACTCTCATACTAGGTGACTTCAACTACCCCTCCATTAACTGGGAAAACTACTCATGTACCAATACACTTGCCCAATGTTTCCTGGAGTTTATTAATTCCAGTGCCCTGGACCAGCTCATTCTTACTCCCACTAGAGGTAGCAACATCCTTGACCTGGTCATTACTAACATGGGTGACCATTGCTCTACACCAATAGTCAGCTCCTCCCTGGTTAGATCCGACCACAAACTAATCACCTTGGAAATCCACATCCCTCCCACCCCACCCACCCACAAAGGTAACCACCATAAAAAACTTATCCAAAGCTAACCTTGGGCTCCTAAAAACAGAGGTGGCTAACTTCATGGCACCCATGGAAATGCAGAGTAGTTGCATGACTGCCGAATTATACACCATTGCACTGTACGAGCACGTACACAAATGCATGGATCGCGCCATACCCAATAGAACCAAAACGTTCTCCTCCAAAAAAAAGGAAGCCAATCTGGTGGTCCCCTGCCATAAACAGACTCTAAACAGAAGGAGGAAACGGATGCAGAATAAGGTGAAGTTCCAAGACTGGAAGAACTCCCTTATTAGCCTCAACAAAAAGTTGAGATTCCTCATCAAATCCTCTAAAGCTAGCTATGAAAATAGAATTGCAGCAGACAGTAAAGACAACCACAAGGCCTTCTATCATTATGTAAAGAATCTCCACGGCAATACCCAGATTTTCTCTGAACTACTGCACAATGGTACCTTTTATACCGAGCCAACAGATATTGCCAATATACTGGCAGACAGATTCAGTGCAAACTTTACCCCCCCCCCACAAAGGACCAATCACATTACCAGTAGATTGCCAGGCACCCAGTATTACTGCTGCACAGATTAAAACCACACTGTCCAAGGCAAAGAATGCAGCTTTTATGGGACCTGACAATATCCCTGGCTGTGTTCTACATGAACTACAGAGTGAACGGGCACCTCACCTGTGTGCCCTGTTCAATCACAGCCTCACCTCAGGCTTTGTCCCACCTGAATGGTGCACTGCTACAGTCATCCCACTCCACAAAGGAGGAGCAACTACAGACCCTGGGAACTATTGCGCCATTAGCCTGACCAGTCTGATATGCAAAGCTATGGAATGCATCATCGTGGACTTAATAAACAAGGATATAGGAAATCTCCAAACTCTGGATCCCACACAGTTTGGTTTTGTGAAGGTTAGATCATGCCTGCTCAACTTGGTCGACTTCTTTGAGTCAGTCACCAGAGCTGTGGATGAAGGCAAGGTGGTTCATACAGCTTACCTTGATGTGGCCAAGGCCTTTGATACCATTCCCCACTCAGGAATCATAGAAAAACTCACTAAGCTAGGCATCAACCTCTATATCACTAGGTGGGTTGCAAGCTGGCTTACAGATAGAAGCCACAGTGTGAAAGTAGCTGACTCCAAGTCAGACTGCTGACTAGTCACAAGTGGAGTCCCACAGGGTTCAGTCCTGGGTCCTCTCCTGTTTGGTATCTACTTCTCTAAAGTCCAGTTCAACACAAAAGGATTCTGGCTGACAAAGTTCACAGATGATTGCAAGTTGGGAGCTATTATTAATTCCCCAAATGATGTTGGCATGCTACAGAATGGCCTCACTGAGACCAACGACTGGTGTCAGAATCATGGCCTTAAGCTAAATGCCAAAAAATGTCTCTTTATCCCCCTTGGGAAAAACCCAGTTCCCATGAATTACCACACTGATGGTAGTCCACTGAATGCAGAAAGTGTTATAAGAGATCTGGGAACACAGGTTGACAGCAACTTCTCTTTTGATCACTACATTGCCACTGTGGTCAGAAAGCCCTTCTATGTGGCACATCTCATTACTAAGGGTTTTGTATCCAGGAAGAAAGAGGTCATTGTCTCCCTCTACTCTTCCCCTCATTAGGCCAATCATCGAGTACAATGCCCCATTTGGCATGTACCTCACTAGACACCTGCAACAACTGGAGAGGCCACAAAAGTACCTCACAAAGAGGATATTAAACATTTGTCCAATATGGACAGACTCAAAAAACTCCAACCAGCCTCTGTTTCACATCACCTACTTAGAGGCGATCTCTGCTTGGCTTAAAAAGCCATGTCTGACCCAGCTCTGTTATAAATACTACATCTAAAGAAATCCCAATCCCTCCACACCACATGCTCCAGAGACCTCAACCTCATTACCATAATCAGCAGAATGCACTGGAGGGACAGGTTCATAACCCAGAGACTGCCCATGCTATGGAATAGACTTCCCAAACATGTCAAGCAGAGCACCTCGCTGACCCTCTTCAAGAGAAATCTTGATGAGTGGATCGGAAATAGAAAATTCACCCCAGGGATAACTCCAGTGGCTCTACTTGACAGAGGCACTGGGAATTAAGGTCGGGTGGCATGATGCCAGGGTAATCCTATGGCTAGGCTTGTAAAGGCCCCAGTGCATTAACCTAGAACACACCTATGAACCTATGAAATAAATAGACAGACAGCTAAATAATGGAATGCAACACATAGATCTCATAGTAGCCTATATGAAACAGAGTCTAGGGATAGGACTTCAAGCCTGTCTTGGCAGCAAAGGTTATTTAGACCTATAATTATTTTAGTTAGGAGCCCTTGGAAGCTTCCTAGCTGAACAAAATGTCTGCCTAAGAGCATACCAAAAGGAACAGCGCCCCTAATAATTACTCTATTTAGGGCTGAGTACAGAGGTGTCATAACTTATTTTGGCCTAGATGAGATACTGCTATGTGATGGTTTAGGGAAAATGACTTGTTGACCTTTGGCTATTAATTCTTACTGGTGAGTACAATAGAGTGAATGAATGATGTATTAGGCTATGTCATCCAGTTAGCACATACATGATTGGCTTGTGTGTTCATTTCTGTAACAAATATTTTTAAGAATAGACCTCATTTACATGGGAGTGGTAATTAGAAGCACCACCCACTCATTTATGGTACATTCAGTATGGGCTAGATCTGTCGTATATGGTAACCCAATATATTTTTAATTATGTTGCTGTAGCATAAATTATAGTGAGGCAAACAGCCTAAGAGTGTGTAGTAACATGTGCTGATGATAATGAAGCTAAATAAAAAGGCTAGCATCTAGCCTGACCACCGGTTTACATTTGCTAGGATAGTTTGCTTTTGATGTCTACAGAAAGAATGTAGTTTAAAATGTATTTTATATGTTATTTTGCTCATACTGCCTGCTGACCATCAGACCCTCTTTTGGCCCACTGCCCTATTTTTTACACAACACCAAAGCAAAAGCCAGCAGACAGGAACTTCAACACAACAGCCATCGAGGATGATTTAATTTTTTTTCTTTATTGCATACTGTCAGCTAGAAGACTCTACCCTCTTCTAAGCAAGGCCGGCAGATTACCCAGTCTGCACTGCAGAAATCATACCATCTTTGTGTGACCCAAGCACTTACTTCCTCTTTTCTTCCCGTCTTCCCACAGGAGAGATGAGCAGGCCAAGTCCTTTCATTCATCTCCCTCCCTTCCAATTTCCTCCACTCTTCTAGCTGCTAATCAACTCCATCATCCAGGCTGTGGTCAGGGCTTCATCCCTCTGCACCATGGTGCCAGGCTAGGAATATAGGTGAAATTAGGTCCATAGACTATTGGATACTGTTATGGAATAGATAGCTAACAGCTTCACGACCTAAAGAGTCTACATGAATGAAAAGAAAAGTTTATCCTAACAGGGCTTTGTATTTAAAACAATCTTGCTTTAGGTTCATAGGTACTTACTAGGCTATTTTATTTGTAAGGAACTTTAGCAGCTTAACCATAAATCCCCACTCAGTTTTTAGCTTTAGTTGTTTAGTAGCAAGGTCCCTGAATTCTTCTGAAGTATTGTACAGCCCAGGTGAGATAATCATTTAATGTTGTGTGAAAACCCTTATTATAGCAAGTATAAATAACCATAACCCTAGACTTGTTGTTTGCTTTATGTAATAGTAAGAATCTATGAATTATGAAGTCCGACAAGGCTGGGGGGTGGGTCATATTAATGGATCATTTCCTATACTCCTCAAAAATGTTGGAGTTTTTAAACAATGGGGAATTCTTCTCTGAAGTCTCTCAGAACAAAATCAATATAGCATACCATAGCATAGATTTTAAGATGGAACCACTTGCCAAATACGTGGACTTTAAACTTAAACTTTCTTACAACCATAAAAAGCACCTCTTGAAAGACTCTTGGCACTTCCTTGAATATTTGGCCAAGACAGCATTTTACCTGGAAGAATGTTTGTCACCACAGACATTAAGGATCTTTTTTCTGTCATCCCTCACGACCAAGGACTTGAATGGTTTCTCGAAGCTATTGTCAAAGGTACTGATTTGAATAGTTCGGACACTAGCTTATTGCTCCAAAGTATAGAGATGGTTCTCACCAAGAATCAGATGGTTCTCACCAATAATTTTGTCTATTTTGAGGGCAAATATTATAAACAACACAGGGGCATAGCAATGAGAGCAGCTTCAGCCCCTATTCTTGCTAATATTCTGCTATGGATTTGGGAGACCAGCACTGTGTTCAAGTCTTCTTTTATGCAATGATTGCCAGCTATGCTATATAAGATACCTGGATAACATCTTTATCCTATGGAAAGGAAGTGTTAATGACTTGGAACTGTTTGTTGATTTTCTTAATCATTTGGCCAACTTCCTACTGTTTACCTACCAGTTCAATGAATATTCAATTAATATTTTGGGATGTTACAATATGTAAGAATGTTGCAGCTGGCAGGTATAAATCCATTTGCAGGGAAAAACCTTTTCCAATGCCTACTTACACTTTGATAGCCATCACCCTTTTGTCAAAGGGCAACTTATTAGACTGAGTAGACTGGTGTCAGATGATTAAATTTTTAAAGAAGAGGCCTTAAAACTGAGCAGTTTATTTAAGAATCATGGGTATCTGTCTGAGATGTTGGAAGATCTTTACGAGTGGGTGTTAGAGGAAGGGAATATCAAATACAGGGTCCTTTTATGGCATCCACATTCACTGCAACATAAAGTATCGAATGACAACTGTGACAATCTATCACATGTTTTTTTGTGGTAGAATTCAGCAGAGACATTTACCTGCTTAAGCAAGCAATTAATTGCCATTGGAATACGGTATTTGATACTTTTGGTTTGGTTAACCAGTCAGGACAACAACCCAGATTTGTCTGCAAGCAAAATAAGAATTTAAAACTTCTTTTCAAAAAACAAGGAAACATATGATATTATAGTTAGGAATGCTGACATGAAATGCAGCAAGGCTTGTAAACAATACAGGTTCATCCTACAGCGTACGCATTTCTCGGTAGCAGGTTATTCTAAACTGATTTCAGTGAGAGGAAATTATAATTGTGAAACAAAAGGGATAGTTTACATTACCTTTTGTTCATCTTGCCCAGCATTTTATGTGGGCAAGACTACTGGACCACTGAAAAACAGAATATCTTATGTAGGAGGGCCAGTTTGAAGGAGATTGGAGACTGTAAAGTGGTGACCGGGGAAAGTCAGCATAGGATGGTGGTTTGTAGGATGACGTTGGTGATCAAGAAGAGGAGGAGGAGTGTGAGGGCAGCACCAAGGATAAAATGGTGGAAATTGAAAAAGGGTAATTGTGAGGTGGAGTTCAGGGATGAGTTAAGACAGGCACTGTGTGGCAGTGAAGAGTTACCAAATAGCTGGGTAACTACAGCAGAGCTAGTAAGGGAGACTGCTAGAAAGGTGCTTGGTATGACATCTGGACAAAGGAAGGATGACAAGGAGACATGGTGGTGGAATGAGGAAGTACAGGAGAGTATACAGAGAAAGAGGTTGGCAAAGAAGTGGGATTGTCAGAGAGATGAAGAAAGTAGACAGGAGTATAAGGAGATGAGGTGCATGGCAAAGAGAGAGGTAGCGAAGGCTAAGAATAAGGCATATGAAGAGTTGTGTAAAAGGTTGGACACTAAAGAGGGAGAAAAGGACCTGTACCGATTGGCTAGACAGAGGGACTGAGCTAGGAAAGATGTGCAGCAGGTAAAGGTGATAAAGGATAATGAGGGAAACATACTCACAAGTGAGGAGAGTGTGTTGAGGAGATGGAAAGAGTACTTTGAGGGGTTGATGAATGAGGAGAATGAGAGGGAGAGAAGGTTGGATGATGCAGGGATAGTGAATCATGAAGTACAATGGATTAGCAAGAAGGAAGTAAGGATAGCTATGAAGAGATTGAAGAATGGAAAGGCTGTTGGCCCAGATGACATACCTGTAGAAGCATGGAGGTGTTTAGGTGAAATGGCAGTGGAGTTTTTAACCAGATTGTTTAATGAAATCTTGGAAGGTGAGAGGATGCCTGAGGAATGGAGAAAAAGTGTTTTGGTACCGATTTTTAAGAATAAAGGTGATGTGCAGAGCTGTAGTAACTACAGAGGGATTAAATTGATCAGTCACAGCATGAAGTTATGGGAAAGAGTAGTGAAAGCTAGGTTAAAAAGGGACGTCATGATTAGTGATCAGCAGTATGGTTTCATGTCGGGAAAGAGCACTACAGATGCGATGTTTGCTCTGAGAGTGTTGATGGAGAAGTACAGAGAATGTCAGAAGGAGTTGCATTGTGTTTTTGTAGACTTAGAGAAAGCATATGACAGGGTGCCTAGAGAGGAGTTGTGGTATTGTATGAGGAAGTCAGGAGTGTCAGAGAAGTATGTAAGAGTGGTACAGGATATGTACGAGGGTAGTGTGACAACGGTGAGGTCTGCCGTGGGAGTGACAGATGCGTTTAAGGTAGAGGTGGGGTTACATCAAGGATCAGCTCTGAGCCCTTTCTTATTTGCAATGGTGATGGACAGGTTGACAGATGAGATCAGACAGGAGTCCCCGTGGACTATGATGTTTGCAGATGACATTGTGATATGTAGTGAGAGTAGGAAACAGGTGGAGGAGACCCTGGAGAGATGGAGACATGTTCTAGAGAGAAGAGGAATGAAGGTCAGCAGGACTAAGACAGAATATATGTGTGTAAATGAGAGGGAGGATAGAGGAATGGTGAGGATGCAAGGAGTAGAGGTGGCGAAGGTGGATGAGTTTAAATACTTGGGGTCAATAGTTCAGAGTAACGGTGAGTGTGGAAGAGAGGTGAAGAAGAGAGTACAGGCAGGATGGAGTGGGTAGAGAAGAGTGTCAGGAGTGATTTGTGACAGACAAGTACCTGTAAGAGTGAAAGGGAAGGTCTACAAAAGGGTAATGAGACCAGCTATGTTATATGGGTTGGAGACAGTGGCACTGACAAAAAGGCAGGAGCTTGAGCTGCATGTGGCAGAGTTAAAGATGTTAAGATTTGCACTGGGTGTGACGAGGGTGCACAGGATTAGGAATAAGTATATTAGAGGGTCAGCCCAGGTTGGAAGGTTTGGAGACAAAGCCAGAGAGGCAAGATTACATTGGTTTGGACATGTGCTGAGGAGGGATGCTGAGTATATTGGGAAAAAGATGCTAAAGATGAAGCTACCAGGTAACAGGAAAAGAGGAAGGCCTAAGATAAGGTTTATGGATGTGGTGAGAGAGGACATGCAGGTGGTTGGTGTGACAGAGCAAGATGCAGAGGACAGGAAGAAATGGAAACAGGTGATCTGCTGTGGCGACCCCTAATGGGAACAGCCGAAAGAAGATGATGATGATGATTTATGCTATTAAAAAGGCCCATAATGTAAATGCCTTGTATAAGCACTCTATTGTATATAAGGATATCAGGAAGTTTGTTTTTAATATATTAGAAAAAGTATGATTACCTATTAGGGGAGGCGATTGGGAGCTCTTAACAAAGCAACGAGAAGTGTTTTGGCAGTTATTATATAACACAAGTGTTTTCCCGGGTCTATATCACAAGACCGAATGGAAAAAATATTGAATGGCAAAACAACGAAAAAGACCGGACCTCAAAGTGCTGTTTGCCAGATCGCGGAACAGTGAAGATTGAAATATTTGCCCTTTCCTTACTGTAGTGCAATTTCGGAGATGGTATATATATTTAGTGGGGGTGTGGGGGGCGCAGCCCTCCACAATAGCAAGTTTGAGGTCCAGTCTTTTCTCTGTTTTGCCATTCAATATTTTTTTCATTCGGTCTTCTGATATAGACTCGTATTCCCAGGCATTAATGAGTTTATTACCATTAAACCTATTCTAAAAAGCTAAGGTTATTAAAATTTAAGTGCAAATATATAAATGTAGGAATGCTCATTTTTTATAAGTTTTACAAGTAAGTTTTAATGTTGTTTTCAATATTTATGCAAGTTTTCGATGAATGATTTTACATGAATGTGTTTCTATGAATGAGCTTCTTTATGAACACACTTATGTTATTGATGCATTTCCCTTTAAATCTTTCTATGGTTTTGGTGCCTTTAAGGATATTTAAATGATGGAAGGAAGTAGCTATATTGTTTTTGATGAAGTTCTACATGTAGTGGAATGAAAGTGCTTAAAATAATATTAAAACTTGTTTTACTTGGCAGCCTGTGTGGTGTTTCTTTGTTTTAAATTGTCATGTGAGTACATCGTTTCATGGAAGGTGATGGGCATACTGCTATGAGTACTTTCAGGAGCCATTTCTCCTCTAACTCACCCAACATCTTGATCAGATCTAATGATACCTCATCTGAGCCTTCTGCTTTCCCTGACTTCATTACCTTAGTGTTGCTCTTACTTCTTCTAAGGTGAGCTCCTCTTCTTTCATTGTAGGCCATGTCTGAGGCTACACGATACCCTGAGGCAGTGGCTTTGTCTTCCATTGAGGCAGAAAAGGTGGGTACAGTTTCTGTAGGGTTTTATTAATTTGAAAGCTGCTGGAAGTACTCCTTCCATCTGTTTTTGATGTCCTATAGACTGGTGAGCAGATTATTGTTGACATCCCTTATGAAGTGCGTCTGATGACTATCTTCTTTATCTTTCTGTCTTTGCCTTGCAACCTGATTGACTTTATTTGTACCATCTGCTGAGTCTCTTTTAAGAAAATGTTAGAGCACCTCTGATGCCTTGTTCTTTGCTATTGCAACTCCTCTCTTAGCCTCTTTGTTAGCTATTCAATAATCCTTCTTAGCCCAGTCGATCATTTGTATCTCCCAAGTTTTCCTGCTCTCCTTCTTTCATTTAATGACTCCCTGAACTTCTGCATTCCACCACCAGCTTTCCTTATGTACCTTACTTCCATTCTTGGCTTGGTCTGAAATCTGTTCTATAGTTGTCACAAATGCTGTTTTGAGGCCCCACCATTCCTCTCACAACTTCACCTATACGACTGTTTCATCAAACTCATGTGCTTTCTCTCCTCTCATTTTCCAAGTCTCCAGCCTATTTTCTGTTGACCTTGGAGTCTTCTCTGACTGCTGCTAAGAGATGATTGTGGTAACTAGTAGTTTATTCTGTGGGCTAACCAATAGCTTTTCCTTCCTAGGAGAAAGTCTATCTGAGTTGCATGTAGACCATATCTAATACAGCATCTTAAATGTGAGGTTTACTATGTTCATTTGTAACTTTTCATGTATGTTTTTTCCAGAGTACTGTTAAAACACAGAAAAAAGTTCTCAAAGAAAGCATACTGTCTGCAGTAGAAAAGGCTTACATTGCCTTCAATCTCATGGTGTTTGGTTATTTATAGTTGGTGTTGTGATACTATTTCATGTCGCACATGGGTCCATCTCATCAGCTGAGTCCTTGAGTGTTTCCTGAGCAACTTCCAGATCCTACTACAGTCCGTGTCATATACTTGGGTTGGCAGTGGAACTACCAGGCTTCTTGGCTGGTTGTGGTTACGGCTAAAGTTAATACTAGGGTGTAACTGTGAGAGTTTCTCAGTATCAAAATGGCTTCCATTAGTGATTTTTAATTTTAATTTGATTTTGAGCTGGCTGTGTTAGTCCTCCAAAGTGAGAAAAATACTCAATGTATTGTTTTCTATTTTTTTTAAAGTACTAAACAGCCAAAATATGTTAGTTAGGAGGAGGCAAGGTACTAGATAAAAAAAAAAAAAAAAAACTTTGTGGACATGCATTTGAGCAAATCAGCCACCTCTGTCATTGATAATTGTGGTTGGTCCTGAATGTGCAAGGTCAGAATCAGGAGAGGAAACAGTGTGTCAGCTTTCTACTAAATCAGGATGTCTCACCCAAACTGGGAAATTTGAAAGCCTTGCTCTATGGAATGATCATTTTATGCATCAAGCATTGCCCAAAGTTATACTTATAATCTTGTAATAATAAACAAAGATGCTCCTATCATCTTAACTTGTCTATTGTCTTTTACTGCTGGATACTGACAAAAGAAAGAAAGAAGGGATAATATGGACCACTGCTCATTCCTGAAAATAAATATAATTAACAGATTTTTTTCAAAATTGCTGCCAGGGGTGTAGAGAAATAGATTTCTGACTACAACCCAGGGTACCTAAGTTCGTATAGCAGATCAGACAATTGACAACAGAAGCAGGGAGGAGATATATGCCTCTATTGGGTGGAGAAACAGTGGTTCCCTCCTGGTTCATGCTGTTGTTCTCATACCTGAACTTAGACTACAGAATGCAGAACTGTCATGATACAGGGAGTCAGGGTAGGGAAGACATGTATGTGACCACCCAAGACAGTGAGATTAGTCCTGATTTGCAGAGATGGAGGAACACACATGCATGGATAGAAGACCATAGCTGGCCCCTGTGGTAGAGTTCAGTCTATAATCCAAAACTATCTCACTGCTAGGATGTGAGCAAGAGCACACAGAATATTCATTGCTTCTTGAATTATGTCTGTCCCCCCCCCCCCCGACAAATCTTGTGTTATCTCTGGATGGAATCTCTAGAGCAGAGGAACAGCTGAAAACTGTCTGACCAAGGTAAGACTTGAAGGTCAACAGGCACAAGGACAAATTTGCCTACAAAAAAATCTACTGTGAACAGATACTTATTAGACAAGAAAATATGTTTTATTATCTCAGTTAAAATACCTCCTCCATATAATGACATATCTTAAAGTTTAAGCAGTGTAATAGTATTTCATTTGTGAGACTAACCTGAAAGGATAAAGCAAATAAACTAGCAGGAAAAATATTTATATCATTGTGTACTTTAAAACGTAAAATACCAAATTTTTTTCAGAATGCAACAATTGCTCCCATCTGAGATATCTTCTGTATATTGACTATATGTCCATCATGTCACTTTGCAGTTTGTTTTCCATGTGCTTTATTTCCTTTCCACATCTCAAAGACAAAATATAAATGAGTGAGTGAGTGAGTGAGTGAGTGAGTGAGTGAGTGAGTGAGTGAGTGAGTGAGTGAGTGAGTGAGTGAGTTCTATGATGGACAAGGAACAATCCCAGGATTATTTTCTTTGTCTTGTCAACAGAGAGTACCAATATGGACTCCATCATTCATTACACTGAAATGGAGCAAGTGGGTATCAGAAAATAAAAAAATTATTGAATGAACAATGTAAAAATAACATGTTAACTGAGTAGCAACCAACTTTATATGCAGAACATAATGTTCAGTTTAGTATTTAGCTTTATTAAACAGCAGAGATAATACCGTGCATAGTCAGGAATAAGAAAATCGGGCATCAAGGCATGAAAAAGTATATTGCCTATCACCCATAAACCTTGGGTAGCATAAGATTTTCATGGCTGCTTTCTTGTCTCTGTTTTATTGGCAACTCATCTTTAACCAACATTGCTACAGTTCAGTACCAGTACAAGCCAATACTTGGAATTGACAAGTGCAATTTATATTAATTTTCTTTCTGTCCCAAAGATGTCTAGTCTTCATATTTCCAGACACATCCCTCATTATTAATGCACATTTTTTCAATGTACATTCCACCGATGTAATATACTTAGCAGGTAAGAGGTAAAGACATCACTTACATGGATGGCAATGATTTACATTTTGCATAAAAATACATTCCCATAGCTTGGTGTGCATTATTATTAACTAATGGCATGCTAAAATGCTTCAATGAATCCACATGTGCTGCCATAGTGGATAGCCTTAACTGTCCCTTTACTACTTTCTGATTTTCCATTTTCAAACAAGTGAATGTAAGGTAATAAAGAAACCTAAACCCTTACCTGAGAAGGTGGTCATGTCATCAGCTGCTTGAGTTTCCAACTTTTTGGTACAGTTTTAGGATCTGGGATATTTAATGAATGTGGGTTGCTGTCATTATCATAAACAGATGTTTTTCCCCACTGCTCTCTGGCTACAGTCTATAATATATATATATATATATATATATATATATATATATATATATATATATATATATATATATATTAATGAATATATCAAATATATTCCTATGTTTCGAAACAGGATAAAAGTTAGTGATTCAAAGAAATAAAGGAGTTACAATCTGACCATCACAATTGTTAGTATTATTCTTTAAAACACAAACATTTGCTAGGCTATAGTCACAAAAGGTAGCCAAAAGAACATACTGCTTTGAGTGTCATGGCAGGGATGGCCTTAGGTGAAATGGCACTCTAAGTGAAGGGCTCCATGGAGTCTACTGCCTACATACCCCTTTACCCCACCTTGGTTCCCCCATCCTAACCTCTGCAGACCATTCAAATTACCTTGTTCAAACTTTTTCTCACATTTTGTTTTACACTTCAGCTGTTTTTGCACCTTTTTGACATAATCTAACTTGTCAAGACTGCACTGTAATAACTGTAGAGGAAATAACTAAATTAAGCCAGGGTCTCAGGGCTCCTTGGCTCCTGGAAGCCATGGGGGTTTTAGATGATCTGAAGTATTTTTTAGATGCAGAGTCCATAAGAGGCCACAGCCAAGAAGTGAGCTAGAGCCACGTACAATGTAACACAACTTACTGTATCAATAAATGATTACTTTCACACACATTCTGTTCCTGCCAGACCACCAGAGATAGACATCTGCCATGTGCAGTATTGATGCTTGTGATGGAAAGTAAAATAAATTATAGCCAAACTGTTATTATTAAATACACTGCAATCCAATCCAACACACACATGCATAAACCATAGCAATACCAGTTTTACACTGACTTTAATAAATATAGAAATTGTGTAACACTACTCCTGCCACATTAAATTAGTATCTGTTTAACACTGTTTAAACATCAGCAGGGATAAATCCTTTGCATGCACAGACGGACTCAGTAATCATCACTTACAGCTACTTTCCTGAATATGTATCTCACAAATGTCTTATTGTGATAAAAACTAAATGTATAAATAAATAACAATGGTCATTACAATAATCTGTACCATCTTGCTTCACATAAATGGACAATAGTCTTACAAGCCAGGTTAGTGACTGTTTAAACTGAGTGAAGAACAAGGGGATCAGTTACTTTCTTCAACAGACAGCTCCCGCTTTCATCAAGCAATTATAGCCACTTTTGTGTGCATTTCAGATGTCTGATTATGATGAAACCAATGATCATGTATTTCTTTTCACCTTTGTTCCACACAAATGGTAGACAAATATTTAGGTGTTCCAAGTTGCTTCACATAACTCACATGAATTCTGCAAAGCCAGACTGATGTGTAAACAGCAGCAGCAGTTAATCATATTCACCCACAAGCTACTTCACTTAGCAAGTTAATACAACAAGTCTTGTATCAGCATGCATTTTCTGAAGAAGAAGAAGCATGCAATTTGAATGTCTGGTATTTCTAACTGCCTGCGATTCTCAGTGGTTTACCCAAAAATAAAATCAAAGGAAGTTACACAGTACTACCACAGTAAAAACAAACAAACAAAAAATATATATATATATATATATATATATATATATAATTTTTTTATTATTATTTCTTTGTACAAAGACATTAGGACATTTTTCTCCTTGTTTGCTACTATCATAGTTGTACATTGCATATATTGCCTAACTTTTTTTTTTTAAATTCTAATCTTGTATGGTCTATTCTGTATTAACAATGTAATATTCCATTGGAGCTTTTCTCCCCGGGCCTCTACTGAAAATGGACATATATCCAGTTAGACTAGCCCGGTCAACAAATGTAAAATAAATAAATAAATAAAATAAATTATGAGGGGCAGGGAAGCATATGAAGCAAAATAAGGGAAGTTCTGCAAAATTAGGGATAACTGATGATTATGGATGCCTAGTTCTAAAAAACAGCCATAATAGCTTGTTGCATGCAAAACAAAGTGCTACCACTGATAGGACAGCTTCTCTTTACACTATAGATATTTCCTACACTTCAACCTTCCTCTGCCATCTCATGTAAATTCTATTTAGACAATGAATCAGGTAGACCATAGGTGGAATAGAACAAGAGGTAAATAAATTGAATGCTGAGGTTTTCAATAGTTAACTAGGGTGCTGCAGCTATTTTATCTTCAAATATAGGTGGTAACATTCATTTATGTCTATATGTATGCATGTCTGCACATATGTATTTATTTTCTTACACTAAAGTGGCACTATGATTCTTTATTTAAAATAACTAACTAAACAAATAAATAAATAAATCCATAATGTTTAAGTTAGTGGAAAAAGCTCCCCTAGTAGAACATGTCCCTTGCCAGATGCCAAGGTTTCCTGTGTATAAGGCTGGCCGTGGTAATTGGGAGAATTTCCTTACAAAAAAATATCTGTACAATTAATAAAAAATTACAGGTGGTTGATTTAAATTGCAAAACTGTTTTTTTTTTATTTTTGCTACCTACTCAAAATCCTAATCCAGAGAGCTTAAGATGAATGCCCAAATTTAATGCTGCCAACAGGTATGATAAGATGAATCATAAGTTTGATACAAAAGTAATAGTTTAACACATGTCCTTTTACTCTTCATAGAGATCATTTTCAGTTTTGAGTCACAGTCTTGTTTATGCCTTAAATGTGAACACATTTGAACTATTTTTTCATTGTCTTATTTTATACTTTAATTTGGAACGTGGAATTAAATAAATAAGTGCTCAAAACAATTCTGTGAGGATTCATGGATTAGATCATCTTCTAGAATCACTGCAAAATTCTAACACAGACATAGATATGTGTAAGCATATATGAATGTATGTATATATGCACGTATGAATATATGTAGGTATGCACACATGTATTTTCGAGTAAATAACTTTAATATTACTCTAATAAGCGTTTGCATAAGGATATAGGTTTACTCTTCTTTAGCCATGTGAAGATTGGGTGAAGATAAGTGAAGGCTGCCAGCCTAGCCAGATAGAATTTTGGAGACAATTCTGTCATCTGTAAATATTAATGTAAACCACAGGCTTGTTGTCTTAAATGGTAAAAATAGTGTTACATTTGGAACTGGAAAAAAATGTAACGACAGTGCACTCTACTGACCAAGTAAAGCATATTGTGACCCTTTGATGTTCAAACTCAGAGCCAGTGAGGCATCCTGCCTATTGTTTTAAGGCCAGAGTTAATGGCCAGAATTTGCATGCATAAATGTCCTTTATTGCTCTGGTTTCTGCCCACAGGTGAAGAATGTAAATGCAGTTTCTGTTAGTCCGGGATCCCAGGGAAGTGTGAAGAATGATGTAATGTGAACCAGGAATGTGATTTTAAAAACAGAAAATCAGAGAGCATTAAGCATTTTTGTCTTGACCATCCACCTCACCAGCACTGTCTTGCTCTATGTGTAAGTTTATCTTAGACTTGTGTTTTCTCTTAGAAATAACTAGAAACTAGAAAGATTAGACTAAGTGTTTTTCTGTGATGTCAGAACTGCACTACTGAATTATTTTAAATATTTCTCTGTGATCTCTGAACTCTTGATTAGCACTGTGTAGTAAAAAGTATTGTCTTGTGTTTTGACTATTTGTTATTAAATATTTAAACCCTTCCAACTGCGGCTGTTTTTGTAGAGATAATTTAAGCTCTTTAGAGTACTTGCATGCCTTTGGTAAAATTCTACAAAGCCACTTCAATAGCTTTAGCCCTGGGCTATACTACCAATTGGATAACAATATTGCACAGTAATAATTGGACACCCTTTTAATGGCCTTTGAGTCACTGATAAATATTAGTGGGTGGTGTCAGCTGGTACTACCATATAGTCTGGGAAAAAGGGGCACAGCTGGAGAACCTGTGCCAGCCTTCCGCAGGAGTGTCTGTGTGGTTGTATAAACTCTTCTCAAAGTGTGTGTGTGTGTGTGTGTGTGTGTGTGTGTGTGTGTGTGTGTGTGTGTGTGTGTCAGCTAATTGGGCAGAGACATGAATCTGGTTGGACAGAGAGAGTGCTGGGGGTTTTAGCTTGACCACTAGGCTGAGATCTGGACCCTATAGCTGTGCCAGTGGGGAATCTTATTGGAGACCAAAGGAGCGACCAGCCCTGGACTGACTGTGATATCTGTGTGCTCTTAAGGGAAATTGCACTTTACTGTGTGCATTTGTTATCCTTTTCTCCTATATGAGACAACCCTCACTGCTGTTAATGGTGAGGATTGAGACTCCTTGATTGCTGGGCCAAGGCACGGGAGTCACAGATTAATTGTTTGGCAGTGGTGGGATATCCACACCACATATTAATAGGTTGGCAAATACTAATTGGCTTGTAGTGGTGTGGGTAGAGTGAATTCCCGTAGCTGGTGTACAGTGAGCTCTGAAAGTGTTTTGTACTCTAAATCAGCCATGCAGTGAATACTCAGAGTTCAGATCACAATTGTTTTATTTCTTTTGTTAGCTTAGTTATTCAGGGTGAGCAGGCAGCATGTCAGCAGAGGAGTATGGAAAGCTGACAAAGAGCCAGCTGGGGAGATGTGCCAGGCTAGGGGACTGGTGCATGGAAACCTGACTAAGGCAGACCTGGTTTCAGCCTTGGTTACAGCTACATCAGAAAACAGCAACCAGGAGGACAATCAAACTGGCAATGGAGATATAATACCCTCGGAGAATGGACAGCTCAACCTTTCTGCAGAGGACTTAAAAATCCATCTGAAGCTAAAGAGACTTGAGTTGGAGGCCAGGCATTTGGAACTAGAAACAGCTGAGAGAGTAAGGCATCTAGAGAGTGAGGACAAGGAGAAACCACAATGTTTGCAGGCTGAGGAGAATGAGAAACTGCTATGCCTGGAAGCTGAGGAAAAGGAGAGGTAGAGGCAGCATGAGAAGGAGATGCTGACTCTTTGCC
Organism: Protopterus annectens; assembly: GCF_019279795.1. Lineage (NCBI taxonomy): Eukaryota > Metazoa > Chordata > Ceratodontiformes > Protopteridae > Protopterus > Protopterus annectens. The sequence continues at coordinate 760,953,644 of NC_056748.1, read as the reverse complement.
AGAGTCATGGAGATAATGGTGAAGGGAGTAACTGGACCCCAGAAGCACAAAAGGTCAGTAAATTTCTTCTGCAGTTTAAAGAGGGGGATAATTTTGATAGTTTCATTCATATGTTTGAGAGGGTATGTAAACAGTATGGTGTTGACCAAAGGCTCTGGATACGGTTCCTGACCCCCTTATACCATGGTAAAGCTGTAACTTTTTTGTCAAAAATGTCTAACATTGCATGTTTTGATTATACTGCTGTTAAAAATCACTTGTTAGAATTGTTTAAGCTAGCACCTGAAACGTATAGGAAAACGTTTCATGAGCATAGACGCAAGGCAGATGAATGTGTTTGTGAATATGTTGCTGAACTGAGCACTTATTTTCATAGGTGGGTGAGTGGATGTCAAGTCACCACTTTCGAAGAGCTGGCAGACCTCTTGGTGAGGGAACAAGCCCTTAGCACTTTGCCTGAGGAAGTGAGGATCTGGTTAGCTGATAGACAATGTGCTATTTCAGATGAGTTGAGGAAGAAGGGAGACCTATACCTGGCAAGCAGGGCAACCCTGCACAGGAAAGGGACACCCAGTACTGCTCATGGGTCTAAAGGAACTCATGGTGGGCAGCACAGACTGTCCCAACAGAATCTGCCAGTAGCAGGGGAAGCCACTAATCCAGGTACACATCTAGGAGCTAGGGTTAAATGGTTTGAATGCAACAAGTGGGACCATGTGGCATACAGATGTCCAAGGAGGCAAGGTAAGGAACCAAAGGTGAAGGAGCCAGTAAGTGGGAAAGACAAAATGCCAACAGTAGGTTGTCGTAGGACAACAAGGGTACCAAACTACCCCCAGATGTTATATCCTATTGTAGTGAATGGCAAAGAGGCCATTGCCAAGAGAGACTCAGCCTCTGATATAACAATTGTAATGCCTGCAATGGTTACAGAGGAGCACTACTTGCCTGGGCAGTCTACCCCAGTCAGGGATTTAGGAGGGATCCAATTACAAATACCTTTGGCTAGGGTTCACCTTGATTGGGAGGGTGGAGAAGGAAGCCAGCAAGTAGGCGTGTTTGAGGATATACCTGCAGAAGTCCTGATAGGGAATTATTTTGATAGTGCAGTACGCTGTGCTTGAGCAGCTACACGCAGTCAGGCTTGGAGACAAGCAGGTAAGTCTGGTAGCCTGGGGGAGACCCAGACAGACTGCATACTTGCAGCCAGGACTGGTGAGGTGGTTACTTCAGGGAGGGAGCTACCCTGTAGCAATGAGACTGAAGGTGAGCCACAGCTGCTTGGGGGTACTGATGGTCCCTTGAACAGAGTGAGTGCAAAGGTAGAGGTGAGTAGTAGTACTCAGGCTGACAGTGAGGCACCACTGTCAGAGGATGCCAGACTTCCTGTGGAAGGGGAGCTGGGAAGGGTTACAAGGAGAGAGTTGAGACAGGCTCAGCTCTCAGACCCTACATTGCAAGACCTGAGGCATTTAGCTAGGGAGGCACCTGATTCTCAAGGAAATTGGGAATCTGTATACTGGGACAAAGGGTTACTGTACAGAGAGTGGATCCCTGAGGGAGGGCTAGAAGGTGAGAGAGTACAGCAGTTGGTAGTGCCTAGAGCCTACCATCTGGCACTTCTAGCCATAGCCCATGATATTACCTTTGCAGGTCATATGGGCATAAAATGTACAAAGAGGCATATAATGCATAACTTCTATTGGCCTGGAATTTCCAGAGATGTAACAGGGTACTGCAGGACCTGTGAGCAATGCCAAAAGGTAGGCAAGGCAGGAGACAAGGTGAGAGCTCCTTTGATGCCTTTGCCTGTGATTGAGGAGCCATTTCAGAGGGTAGCTATGGATATTGTGGGGCCTCTGAGTACCCCAAGTTCCACAGGGAAAAAATATATCCTAGTGGTAGTGGATTATGCTACATGATACCCTGAGGCAGTGGCTTTGTCCTCCATTGAGGCAGAAAAGGTGGCAAATGCTTTGTTAGAGATTTTCAGCAGGGTAGGTTTCCCAAAAGAAATACTGACTGAGAGAGGTGCCAATTTCATGTCAGATCTGCTGGCTTGCCTGTGGAAGTCCTGTGGGGTGAAGCACATGAAGACCACCCCCTACCATCCCCAGACTAATGGTCTTGTTGAGAGGTTAAACTCTACAACCAAGTCCATGCTACAGGCATTTGCAGATCAGTTTAAGAGGGAGTGGGACAAATATTTGCCCCATCTGTTGTACGCTTGCAGAGAGGTTCCCCAGGAATCCACAGGTTTTTCACCTTTTGAGTTGCTGTATGGGCATAGGGTGAGGGGACCTCTAGATTTAATTTTAGATGAGTGGGAAGGTGAGTGTGAGTCTCACAATGAATCTGTTGTGGCATACGTCCTAAACCTCAGGACAAGGCTCAGGGAACTCATGGCCTTGGCCCAGGAGAACCTGGCAGAAGCCCAACAACAGAAAAATGTGTTGTATGACAGGAATGCTCAAGCTAGAGAGTATGCTGTGGGGCACCAGGTAATGGTTCCAATTCCTGTCTGACACAACAAGCTGCAAGCAGCTTGGGAGGGACCCTACAAGGTGGTAATAAAGGTAAGTTATGTTAATTACATGGTGGAACTGCTAGGCAGAAGGCAGGGTCACAAATTGTACCATGTTAACATGATGAAACCTTACCATGATAGGGAGGCCCTTGTGCTGAGCATTTGCAGTGGATTGCAGGAGGAGTCTGAGGGAGATCAGGGGACTGATCTCCTCAGTGAGGCTTGGGCTGACACCTCAGTGGAAGGGATAGCAATGTCCCAGCAGCTATCTCCTACCCAGGTTCGAGAAATCCGAGCAGCATTGCAGGAATTTGGGGACATGTTCACTGGGAAACCAGGATGCACCCACCTGGGGCAGCACCAGGTGGATACAGGACCCCAAAGGCCTATTAGGTAGGCCCCTTATAGAGTGCCTGAGAGGATCAAACAGACTCTGAGGGCGGAGGTACAAGAGATGTTGGAACTAGCGGTGATTCAAGAGTCCAACAGTCCCTGGGCCTTCCCAGTGGTGCGGGTGCCAAAGAAGGATGGCAGCACCAGGTTCTGTTTGGACTACGGGACATTAAATAGTCACACAGAGTCAGATGCTTACCCCATGCCTTGGACAGATGAGGCCCTAGAGCAGCTGGGTGGGGCTACGTATCTTACAACTATCAATATTACCAAGTGTTACTGGCAGGTGCCCTTGACTCCCAGTGCTAGAGAGAAGTCAGCCTTTATGACTCCTTTTAGCTTGTATGAGTTCACAAAGATACCCTTTGGGATGAAGAATGCCCCAGCAACTTTCCACAGGTTGGTAGATCATATCCTAGCAGGAGCATGAGGGTTTGTCCTTGCTTACCTAGATGATATTGCTATCTACAGCCATTCCTGGCAAGAGCACCTTCAACATGTCAGGGAGGTGCTTGGCAGACTAAAGAGGGCAGGGTTGACCATTAAGCTGAGCAAATGTCAGGTGGGTATGGCAGAGGTCTCCTACCTAAGGGCATAGAGTGGGCAGTGGTAAGATAAGGCCAGAACCTGCCAAAGTGGAAGCTATTCAGGCATGGCCTGCACCTGTTACTAAAAAAAACAGGTGAGGGAATTTTTAGGGACAGCAGGGTAGTACGGAAAGTTTGTCCCCAGTTATAGTACCATAGCTGCTCCCCTCACAGATCTGACAAGGAAGAACAGGCCAGATAAGGTAGTGTGGACCCCAGCATGTGAGCAGGCATTCCAGAAGCTTAAATAAGCTTTGGGAGGACTCCCTGTGTTAGCCAGTCCAGATTATAGCAAATAATTTGTTGTGCAGGTGGATGCTTCAAACCATGGGGTGGGGGTTGTACTTATCCAGATTTCTTCAGAGGGGGAAGAGCACTCAGTGGTTTATCTCAGTCATAAGATCCAACCCAGGGAGGAATGCTATGCAGCTGTAGAAAAGGAATGTCTAGCCATAGTGTAGGCACTGCAGAAACTTCAGCCTTATCTGTATGGAAGGAAATTCACTATTATGACAGATCATGACCCCTTAACATGGTTAAGCAGAGCCAACCAGCAAAATGCCAAGATGCTAAGACGGAGCCTGGGGGTGCAAGCATGTGATATGTCCATGCAGCACCACAATGGGATTAGCAATGCCAATGCAGATGGGCTCTCAAGACAGTGAATGGGGTACGTTACACTTAGATAGACCTAACTCCCTGAAGCAGCATTTTTCAAGGGTCATTTGAAAAAGTAGCTTCAGTTCTCCGGGGGGGGGGGGGTATGTGAAGATTGGGTGAAGATAGTTGAAGGCTGCCAGCCAAGCCAGATAGAATTTTGGAGATCATTCTGTCATCTGTAAATATTAATGTAAACCACAGGCTTGTTGTTTTAAATGGTAAAAATAGTGTTACATGTGGAACTGGAAACAAATGTAACTACAGTGAACTCTACTGACCAAGTAATGCATGTTGTGACCCTTTGATGTTAAAACTCGAAGCCAATGAGTTTAGAGGGAGGCATCCTGCCTATTGTTGTAAGGCCAGAGTTAATGGCCAGAATTTGCATGCATAAATGTCCTTTATTGCTCTGGTTTCTGCTCAGAGGTGAAGAATGTAAATGTACTTTCTGTTAGCCTGAGAACCCAGGGAAGTGTGAAGAATGATGTAATGTGAATCAGGAATGTGATTTTAAAAACAAAAAGAATCAGAGAGCATTAAGCATTTTGTCTTGATCATCCAACTCACCAGCACTGTCTTGCTGTATATGTAAGTTTATCTTAGACTTGTGTTTTCTCTTAGAAATAGCTAGAAACTAGAAATATTAGACTAAGTGTTTTTCTCTGATGTCAGAACTGTACTACTGAATTATTTTAAATATTTCTCTGTGATCTCTGAACTCTTGACTAGCGT
>NC_056748.1:760941245-760943745 GCF_019279795.1 Protopterus annectens | reverse complement strand
ACTAATTCTTCTTATATATCCCAAACTGTTAATTTTGAGAGTATCTTGTCAAATCTGTGAAACAGCATTTGTAGAAATGTACCATCATCTGTTTTTACTTGCCTTACATAAACAAGGTCTTCAAAAAAAAAAAAAAAAATTCAGACACTGATACATACTGATAGCTAGACAGTTTATGTTGCTTCTGACGTTTGTTTAGAACATCTGCATATCACCTAGGGCATCAGTGTTGTAATTAGTGAAGGTACAACTTTTTTCTGTCTATAAAAATAGCTAGTTTGTTTATAATTTACATAACTTACAGAATAACACTGTTATTATTGGAGCTCAACAAATATATCATATGCTGTGATATTAACAGGCTAGCATCAGGGAGTGATTATGCCTCCCAGTGTAAGGTACATTAAAAGTATATTAGCAGGCATAATATTGTACAGGTCCATCTGTTAAAAAGAAGAGTAAAATAACAGCTTTACTGCTGAGATATGGTGCATAGCCTTTGCTTTAACTCCTGCCTATGCATATTAAAGCTTCAGAAGGAAACTACATGCATTTCTACCTCCACCCCAATAATTTGTGGTAGTACTTGTGGTAGTACCATGCTTGATTGAGATACATTTGACTAATAAAGTTTATTTTTCCAATACGTACACTGAATGAAGTGCATTTGCTGCAAGGGATATATCCTTTTTGCTGAGGCACAGTATGAGGAATAAGGAAGGCTTTCTAGCAGCAGAATACTATCTCAAATTCTACTTACAATTCTGTTTGTTTAAGAGAAGAATATGATTAAAGGGACATGTCTCCAATGGCCTGCAACCACTTGTTTATTATCATGTATACTATAAGTGTTTAAACTCTACTTGTAGCTGCAAGCATTTCTTATTTTTGATGTGAATACTGTACTATTATTAAATAACTATGAATAATCACACTGTGCCTTACTTTATTAAGACACACACCAGACAACAATATATTAAAGAGCAAATTTAGTAATGTATCATGGAACATAGTAAAATACCATGTTACCTAGTGAAGTTGCAAGGGAGAAGACTCCTTGAACAACATCTTGATTCACAAATAAAGTCCCCTATATGATTTAGACTTACAGCAGACCAAGTATGGAATGTATATCACACATTTCTGTAACTCATGATCGACCTTATGGTTGCAAAAATGACAACTTCCCCAGGTGGCTGTCACCTCTGTATGGTACTTGATATGTCCATCATATAGGGCCCAATGAGCTTATACTGTTAAGGAAGGGCTTGATCGTTAGCAGACATGGGGCAAAAATCATAAAGAAAATATTGTGATGTGGAGAAAGTTGGTATGACAAAAAAAGACTGGAGACAACAAAGGAAAGTTATGGGCAACAGAGGATTATGGAAGAAAGTGACAAGGCCAGGCAGAGTATAGTAAGATGACAGCAAGCAGGAAACCTACAGACAGCTGGACATGTATACACATGAACACAAGCACACACATAAATATTTGCATATGCATGTACAGTGTTGGATATGTGTGTGTGTGTGTGTGTGTGTGTGTGTGTGTGTGTGTGTGTGTGTGTGTGTGTGTGTGTGTGTGTGTGTGTGTGTGTGTGTGTGTGTGTCTGCAAGTGCCTCAATGCTGGAAGTCAAGATGAAAATGCCCCCTTGTCTATGGACCATAAGCAGGAGTAACAGGCTGTATATAATGTGTGTCCTGTCATTTATTGTCACATATCTGTAGGCAACTGGAATGACTATATACTTCCTAAAGCTGGGGGCTATCCCATACGTTTATGTGCATTGTGCTATATGGCATATGATGGTAATGTCCTGTGCACTGGGATGGGACAGGATGGCACAGTATTCAGAACATGTCTGGATGGTATAGTAGTAGGGCACTATTTTTCTGTCTGTGCACCTGCCAGCAAAGAAGTGGAAGCTATTTTATTGTCCAGTTCTATACTTGAGAAGAAACAGAATATATACGTGCATTGTCCAAAGGCCTACAGGAGCACTCATTTCCTATGTAGATACGCAACCAAAAAAGCAGTGCATAGTCAAGGTTAGAACATGCGTCCTCCCCCTATTCTGTGACATATATGCCAAATTCAGCTTGAAAGTTTTATTCATGTACTATTGTTTGCTGGGCACAGTTTCACAAAATGCAGATGGTTGTGGTCATCATGGTACAGTGAAAAGGGTGGGTCAGATGGTAGCATGCCAAGACATACACACACACACACACACACACACACACACACACACCATAATAAATTCATGTGGGAGTCCCTGCCAATTCGGCCCTAATGTGCATAGCTGATTTGTATCCAGTTTCTTCAAGGAACACACTCGTGTGTCATTCCACAGTCCACAGGTCACTGTGATTTGTGAATTGTGCAGGAGTCTAATATAGGATATTTTCAAAATAATTACCATATATGGTATAAACTGTATTTGTAAATAATCACCCATGTTATACCTCTTAACTTTCCAGATTTTCACCGAATGTC